>NC_090650.1:358306814-358531814 GCF_040937935.1 Hyperolius riggenbachi
AAGCTAAAGCTGCATTCTCTGTGATAAATATTTTGATGCCCCTCCAATGAATTACTGGTATGTGATAATGGTGGTGAACCTCAGGCAGTGGTAAAGTTGCCTAAAACAAGCTGTCATATCTGCACTAACGTGGCATCACCAAAAGGTGCTTGTGCACCAAGCCCAGCAGTTAAAGGGATACTGTAGGGGGGTCGGGGGCAAATGAGTTGAAGTTACCCGGGGCTTCTAATGGTCCCCCGCAGACATCCTGTGCCCGCGCCGCCACTCACTGATGCTCCGGCCCCGCCTCCAGTTCACTTCTGGAATTTCAGACTTTAAAGTCTGAAAGCCACTGCGCCTGCGTTGCCGTGTCCTCGCTCCCGCTGATGTCTCCAGGAGCGTACGGCGCAGGCACAGACCATACTGGGCTTGTACTATACACTCCTGGTGACGTCAGCGGGAGCAAGGACCTGGCAACACAGGCGCAGTGGTTTTCAGACTTTAAAGTCTGAAATTCCAGAAGTGAACTGGAGGCGGGGCCAGAGCATCGGTGAGTGGCTGCGCGGGCACAGGATGTCTGCAGGGGACCATTAGAAGCCCCGGGTAACTTCAACTCACTTTCCCCTGACCCCCCTACAGTGTCCCTTTAAGAGATTCTGTAGAGCAGAGGCTTTGCGATACAGTGATGGTAGTTGCGAGTGAACCAGTTCAGGTTTTTGGTGACTTATGAGGCCTCAAGCAACAATGCATTCTCTCGTTTCAGCTGCCCCAATCTTTCAGAATGCCCTCATCTTTAAGATTTTGTCCCAAATTGGTCATTGGAACCTCAGCTTAATTGTTCAAATGTTTGTGGCTTATAGATTAAATCTGTTCCCTGACTAGTTATATTTCTTGAATATATTTGAAGAAGGGAGGTAAACAGTTGGTCAGGTCCATCATTCAGTAATTGACTGATCCAGAAATATTAATAATGCAAAAAGTGATAGTCCAACTTTTGTCCATCAAAGAGCAGTTGTTGTTGTTGTTTTTATATATATATTCTGTCAGGCAATAGAAATTATCCAGCAAAACTAAGAGTTATATTGTTTTGTAGCAATGCTTGATTTTCTTGTTGTCCAGTCAGTACAAGCATTCATGTCATAGTTTCTGTTCTTTTTTTTTATCTTTCTTCGTAGGGAAGGTGCTCAGGAAGTTGACAACAAGTTACAGATCTTTAAAGAGAACCGTAGAAAGAAGAAGGAGAAAAAGGAGAAGAAACGCCAGAAGAAGGGAGAAGAATGCAGCCTCCCTGGACTCACCTGCTTCACTCATGACAATAACCACTGGCAGACGGCACCATTTTGGAACTGTAAGAACATGTTCATAAGTTCCTGCAGTACATCTCCCAGCTGGTCAGGGCCCCTGCAAAACACCTAACCCCACCCATCAAAAATGTGTCTGGACCCCCCTGCAGTACCTTATAACTGCCCCCTGCACCCCCATCTATTATCAGTGGAGCCAGTGACACATCCTCTTCACTATTCTCTTCACCTGTGCCTTTCAGTGTAACTCTTTGCGGCTCCCTGATTCATGTCAAATGACATGTAGAGATGGAAGCAGCAAGGGGTTACAGTGTGCGCTACAGCTGAAGAGAGGATTGAAGAGAACATGTCACTAGCTCCGCTGACCGGTAATGTAAAACCATTTTGCTGCCATGCTCTGCATCTCACAACAGAAGGGGGGCAACTTAGCCCCCAGCCCACCATGACGGGGGCTCCCAGGGGCTATTTTTAGGCCCCTGATTCAGGAATCTGGACTGTCTCATACTTTGTGGTTGGTGATACACTATAAATGAAATAACAAGCTACACTGTAGTTGCCACTACTGGATTATCTTATGCTGCGTGTGTGACTTGTAAATAAACTGTTTATTTTTTACTTCTAAATAAACCGTTAATTAATGAAGCACAGCAGAACTGCGGGAATTAAAATGCTTCTTGATGCAATTTTCTAGACAGCGTATCTATATGCAACAGTCATGGACTCTATAAAATTTGAAATAACATCAATGCTATTACTTACTATTACCAATGTAAGTATAAGTAAGATCCTATCACATTTGGGAGGTTCACACATATTTACAGACATCCGGTTCTAGATTTCATGGAAATGGCTTATCCTGTAGTCATCTGTAATGATATAACGCACACAGATATAATTATCGACTTGAGATATTCCCAGCACTGCGCATGCATATATCTATGGGTACTGTGCTTTAAAACAAACAAACTGTCTTGCATTAGGAGTTTAAAAATAAACTATAGCGAAACGGAGGAAAAAAATAAATCAATACATTGCAAAGTAAGAAGTAAAAAAAAATAGAGATCAAGAAATGTTTGATATTCGCCATGTAATTTGTTCATATTGTTTCATCCACAATGAGCCTGCACGTCATCATCTTTACTACTGGCAGACATGAAGAAAACCAGACAGCACCAACTGCCATTATGTATACCGACAATGCGATAGGCTAAAGGGTTGTTGTTTTTTTATAGATATACTGTACACATATGCACAGAGGGAGATACTGGTTGCTTGGCAGGTGGAAACAGCTGTTATTTCCCACAATGCAACAAGGCTCACAGACAGTAAACTGTCAGGACCTAGGTGCTGACATCCCACTGTAGGAGGGGTTTTACCACAATATCAGCCATACAGACCCCCTAATGATCTATTTGAGAAAAAGGTAAAGATTTGACATGGTAAAAGGGGTATCAGCTACTGATTGACATGAAGTTCAATCCTTGGTAACCGTTCCTCTTTAAGTTTGCTAAGTAAAAGGGAAATCAAAAACCAGGTTACAGAAGAAAAAAAATATCCAAATGCACATTGGCCTCAATTCACTAAGATCATGCTGGAGATAAGGCAAGAGAAAACTTGCCACCGCACAGTGAGCGAGTTATCGTATCTTTTCATTCCTTAAGTTACCTCCTCTGTAGGTATTTTCACACGCAGTTTATTAACAGCCTGTTAGAATTCTGGAGTTATTGTAAGGATTGAAGAGTTAACTTAAAGACAGAAGAGTTAAGTTTAGGTTTGCCTGAGGTAAAATGTTTCCTGAATATGACATGCCTCATCACCATGGTGATAACTGTAGAAACGTTATTAAAGACAGGAGATAAGCTTATTGAATTGAGGCCATAGTCTTGGCATTTGAATGAGTTGTGTTATGGTTGTGTAAATTTCTTTTGCATCGTATTATCACTGTTGTGCATTTATTGAAGTACTGGCTTATTTTTTCTTTTTTTTCCACAGTGGGGTCTTTCTGCACCTGTACCAGCTCCAATAATAACACCTACTGGTGTCTGAGGACAGTCAACGAGACTCACAATTTTCTCTTTTGTGAATTTGCAACGGGCTTCTTGGAATATTTTGATATGAACATCGACGCCTACCAGGTAAACACATAATTATTTTATTCCATAACCTTGTGCAGTTACCCAAACAGCCACGCCCTAATATGGCAGAGGAGTAAAAGTAATCAGAGAATTTGGTGACTTTCAAGGCATGTAAGGGTCATACAAAGCTGGACATTGGTTCCCAGTTATAAAGCTCCTAGCCTACATGATGTGCAGGGGGCTATGTACCACATTCTGGGGCTCTATGAGTGTCTGGAAAAAATTAAAAAGTACTTGTAGCCACTTCTGTGTCATCATTTGGGCTATTTGTTGACCAAGGAAATTCACAAGTTGGGATCTGCATACAAATGCTGTAAGCCAAGGATTAGCATAATAACCAGGATACTAGTAGGCCTTTCTATTTTTCAAGGCTTATAGGATACCCAAAGTGACATGTGACATGATGAGATAGGCATGTGTATGTACAGTGTCTAGCACACAAATAACTATGCTGTGTTCCTTTTTTTCTTTATCTGCCTCAAAGAGCTACATATCAGGTATGTAAGTGGCTGACTCAGTCCTAACTCAGACAGGAAGTGACTACAGTGTGACCCTCACTGATAACAAATTCCTCTTTTTATCTCTGTCTTGCTCTCAGAAGCCATTTTCTGCTAGGAAAGTGTTTTATAGTTGGAATTTTTTAGCAGTGAGGGTCACACTGTAGTCACTTCCTGTCTGAGTCAGGACTGAGTCAGCCACCTACATACCTGATATTTAACTCTTTCAGTCAGAGAAAGAAAAAAAGGAACACAGCATAGTTATTTGTGTGCTAGGCACTGTACATACACATGTGTATCTCATCGTGTCACATGTCACTTCGGGTATCCTTTAAGTCCAACCAACACCTTTAATGTGAATACAATATAGATAACCATTGACTGAGTGGTTGGTTACAGTCTACTAGAGAAACCAAAATGTGTTTTCTGCTTTGAAAGTAAAGAATGCCATTGGCTTCAATAGAGAGCAGCAGTGTTTGTTCTGAATACTTTGTTCTCAAGTCTCCGTAGATCACCAGTGGTGATCTGCAGCTTCCTATTGCCCTCCATCGTCTTTAGATGATCCTGCGCCTCTGCGGGGGTTCGTGGCCTAGTTATGGGCATGTAACCAGATCCTCTGTAAGTTTTTAGGCCATTTAGCACCTACAGTGCAGCTCCCAAGTTAAATCTTTCCAAATCCTTTTGTTACGTTTAGTTCTGAATATAGTTGAGAACGGTTAGAGAAAGCAGCACGGTGGCGTAGTGGTTAGCGCTCTCGCCTTGCAGCGCTGGGTCCCTGGTTCGAATCCCAGCCAGGGCACTATCTGCAAAGAGTTTGTATGTTCTCTCCGTGTCTGCGTGGGTTTCCTCCGGGCACTCCGGTTTCCTCCCACATTCCAAAAACATACAGATAAGTTAATTGGCTCCCCCTAAAAAATTTGGCCCTAGACTACAGTACTTACACTACATACTATAGACATATGGCAATGGTAGGGATTAGATTGTGAGCTCCTTTGAGGGACAGTTAGTGACAAGACAATATATATATATATATATATACACTGTACAGCGCTGCGTAATATGTCAGCGCTATATAAATACTAAATAATAATAATAATAATTATTGCTGCAGACCATGAGCCTTTGATCGATGCATTCATTCATTCACGCTCGCTCGCTCACTCACTCACTCACTTTTGGTCACAGCGACACCATAAAGTTAAATTTACGCCAAGTGTGTCACTAGGGCAATAATATGCAGGAGGGTCATAATAATCAGTCCAGTGACTGCTGCCATGAGGAAGGGGGCGGCGGTCCTGTTACATTATACTAGACGCCCCTAACGTGCTACATTTGAAACTTGACCAAATTTTAACCTCTTATATATTGTGCAGAAGTAAATTAAGAAAACCCACCACTGTCTCTGTGGAAAGGATTTACTCACTTCACTTCACATGGGAAATAAAATTTACTACATTGGGGGACACTGACAGCCAAGACATTCCTTAAGTCACCAAAACTATAATAAAAAATGTTGCTTGGAGTTGGGTTTAAAGTCTAAAATCATGGTGCAAAAAATAGTGAGTTCCCACAAAACTCCTTTAAAACCTGATAATAAACTGTTCTAGTTTCTTCACCTACTTATACTATTTTGTCACACAGCTAACAAATGCAGTACATACTGTGGAAAGAGGAGTCCTCAATCAGCTACATGTGCAGTTGATGGAGCTGAGAAGTTGCCAAGGTCACCGGCAGTGCAACCCAAGGCCAAAAGGACTGGAAACAGGTAATAATCTGGTCACAGCACAGATGGTTTCTGAGGAGATTCTATGACCAGCACATCTAATGTAATTGACGTTATTTGAATGTGTGGTGGCCAAAGAACTGTTATACCACCCTATTTGCTATAGCTGGGTGAGAATGGCTAAACAAATAATATTGTCCAAGTTTAACCAGTTCTTTCTTTCAGGCTCAAATATAAAAAGTCGACGCACACTTTAAACAAGGAAGCTTATTTCCAGCATTGGCTTCAGAGCTAACAACTACTTGACTGACTGTAGCCAGAGGCTGCTAACTAACCTGCTTATACCAGTGCAACCTATCTTTCTCTAAGACCAATATTTGTTCTTATTTGAGCTCTATGAAGTATGAGAGTCAGTTGGTCACTATTTTCCAGATTTGCAAATGTTCAATATATTTTTGTCTAACTAAAAAGAAAAAAAAAACATGAGTATCTGCGTAGCAAGAACTTTATTATACGACCAATGAAAATCCAAACTGTACTGCTAGTTGCAAATGTATGTGGCTTCCTTTAGTGAGTGGAAGCTGCTAGCCTGGTCTGTTTCTCTAGGCAAAATTGAGCATAGGAATGTTTACTAGACAAGACAAGACAAATAACATTTATATTGCGCTTTTCTCCTTGCGGACTCAAAGCGCCAGAGCAGAGCAGCAGCCACTAGGGCGCGCTCTATTGGCAGTAGCAGTGTAAGGGAAACTTGCCAAAGGTCTCCTACTGAATTAGTGCTGGCTTACTGAACAGGCAGAGCCGAGATTCAAACCCTGGTCTCCTGTGTCAGAGGCTGAGCCCTTAACCATTACACCATCAGCCAACTAGCAATTGATAATCCCACTAAATTATTCAACCCACCATGACTATATGCAGGGCAGATTTACAGTATTCTGGAAAAAACGGAGAGAGCTTGCACCGCGTCCAGGATGTGTTGATTGCAGATCAGTTAGCACACAAGTGCAGTGCCGTCAAGCCAGTAATTGGCACCATGGAATGAAAGACTGGCCTAGATGCCGGTTCTTGTGCATGCTTATGGCATGTTTTGAAGCATCCCTAGGCTAGGAGGCCAGATTGAGAAAGTAAATGCTAAAGCCAGTATATCAGTTAGAAATCCCATATCTTAGTATTGTACAGCCAATCAGCAGCATTATTAGTACCACAGAACTGGCTCTGGTTGTGATGTGAGCACAGTTTAGATTACATTGGTCTACATTTACCAAAGTGTGCTTATTAAGAACTGCTTGTGCTGAGAGTATAGTGACCAATTAGATTCAAACCTGCCATGGAAATATTACAGTTGGTAAAATAAATCAAAAAAGTTACTGTAGGTCTACATGGCCAGCTCTTACACTGATCAGCCGGAACTTTAAATCCATCAGACTTATTTTGTGTAGGTCTACCTTATGCCAGCAAAACTGCTCTGATCCATTGAGGCATGGATTCCACAAGGCCTCTGAAGGTGTCCTCTATTATCTAGAACAAAGACATCAGCAGCCAGTCATGTAAGTTGCAAGGGGTTCATGGATCAGACTTTCTTTTCCTGAACATTCTGTAAATGCTCAACTGGATTGAGATCTAGAGAATTTTGAGACCAAAGAAATGGCCAGGCAACCTTCAGCTGCTCCATGGTGAAGCTCTGGCTCTCAGATGAACATTGTAGGCAATTTTTGGTGATGGACAGGGGTCATTGTGGGCACTTCTCCTTGTCTGCAGCTACACAAGCTACAGTGGTTCTACTGTGGATCAGTCCAAATATTGAAGCCTACATGATAATGGGCCTTAGGTGCCCATTACTCTCTTGTTCACCAGTTGTTCTTCCTTGAATCACCTTAGATAGCCAAAGCATGGCTAGAACACCCCACAAGACCTATCATTTCAAAGATGCTCTGACACAATTGTCTTTCCAACACAAATTGTCCCTTACCACAGTTGCTTGTTCTTTACACTTACCCATTTTTCAACACATCACCTTCAAGATCTGATAGTTCATCCTCTGTCTAATATATCCCATCCCTTCACCGATACCAATACAACAAGATAATCAATATTATTTACATCACCCGCCGGTGGATTTAATGTTGTGCCTGATCAGTGTGTATCGAATACTTTGATAAATGAAGCTCATTGTATGTGATTAAGTGACTGAACTTCAGTTTAGAGGCTGATAACTTATTACCTCTCAATGATAGCTATGCTTTAACCCCATCTTGTTAGAAGACTTGGCAATCTAGAATTTGGTGAATGATTTCTCTTCTAGAAGTTAACAAACGTTACTCTTGTATTTTCCTATATCAGGAAGTAAAGATGGACGAACCTATGATCCACACAGGTATATGTCCTTTTTCTTATTTATCCTTTTCAGCAGCTTCTTCCTGAATAATTGCATGATCCAGCCCATTCCGACTAATTTTAGCACTCTTTCATGGGGCGCTCAGCAGATCTTTTGGTGCATGCCATTGCTAACTGTGGTTTCCTCACACTGATCAGTGGTCTCCAGCTCCCATGATCCACCTCTTCTCATTTGTGCAGCAAGAACTCATGCATCTCATTCCATGCCTGTGACTTGTGATTGTTCCACATATGATTCATGTCATGTTTAGGTTATTGTGCCATTGATAAGAACAGCTATGATTGTGGTTTTCTTTGCTGTTTCATGTGTCCACACTTGCTTTTCACCTTTGTGTTTTGATGTGCTATAAAGCTGTATGAAATGAAATGTGCAAAAAAGCATGAAATGAGCCACTGGGGGAAAAAAAAATATATTTTATGTATAGTGACTTTATTTATATTTTTTTAATTGTATGCGTAGTACAGCTAAGAAATAAAACGTTAGTAGCAAAGAAAAGAGTCTCATATTGTTTCCAGTACAGGAAGAGTTAAACTTCAGTTTATTAATTATCTATGCAAAAGAGCTTCTCTGGGCCCTCTGACCCAACTTAGGTCGAAGACGGTCCTCTTTTCTGAAGCATTTATACATCAAAGAAACAGTAAGAGACAGCTTCAGATAAGGTTTAACTGAAGGGAAGTTCAAAGAATCATTAGCTCTGCTCTGTTTTATAGTTTAAAATACAGAGAGTTTGCAAATTGCAAATATTATGGAATGATGCGATGTTATAGAAAAAATATATGATATAACGGAAAATAAAAATGAGACTATTTTCTTTGCTACTAATGTTCTATGAATTATCCTTTCTACACATACAATTCATTATATCATACATTTTGTTTTGTTTTTTCGCTTCATTGTCACTTTAAGCTCTGGATAGAATGGAGTAGTAATATTGCCTTGAATGAAACCCAGGAAGTAGGTCAGACACTACCAATATGCAAACTGCTAGTAGCGCATTTACCCCCCTTCCCCCCATGCAATTTAGCAGAGTTTGATTACCCCAGACAGCGTTGTTTCAGAGCACAGCTCTTTTGCCAATGGGAAGAAGCCGCAATGCAGAGCAGCGAACATGGCAGACAGAGCGTGCTATGGGGGAAATGAGAATCTCTGTTTTGGTAAGGAAAGCCAATGTGAGAAAATAGGGGGAAAAGAGAACCTGTTTCCCTACTGACAAGTTTCAGCATAGGTGTGCACAAAGTGTGAAGGCAGACAATGGAGCAGACTTGGCGCCAAGGTGCCAGAGCAAAAAGGTTTAGTTGTCCCCCAAAAATAGATTAACAATTAGGAACGAAGGCTATCTATATGACACTGATAAACAAGCAATGAGCAAGTGCATTATATTTTCACTTGCCTCAACCACGAGAAGTGCCACTCCACCATCTGTGCTCCCCTTTCTAATGAACAGTACACACTTCTCGGCGGTCCAAAGCTTGTGCCCTGCAGTGTCACACTAACAATCGAGCACTGATTGATAAGGGTGACACAGAGCGTATGTGCAAAACCTGGCACTATTCTAGATGAGGGAACCCATGGCCAATTAATTTGACCATGGGTCAAATTAATTGGCCATTCATTTGTAAGATATGGGGGACTCAGCAGAAAACTCCATCCATGCCATCAACCGAATAGGTTAAGTAAAGTTGCGTGAGCAGGGACGGTAGCCAAAGCAGGTGCCGTTCCCGAAGGCCCTGGTGTGCACTTTTATCATTAGTGTTTCCCGCTGGGTCCCCAATTGCTTACAAATTACTGGATGCTACCAAACTACCGCGTGCAGGGGTGGCTGTTGGCCTATGAAGTTTCATGTTGGGCCTCCCCAACTAGACTAGCGACCAAAACCTTAAGGGTGTAGCTGTAGACTCAGCCTGGGGATACCCTTTGCCAGAGAAAAGTTAGTAAAAGTATGCCAATTGGCTGAAAACCTAAAATCCTGCCCAGTTCCATCATCTCCCAGAACCAGCTGGCTGTGGGTATTGCTGACATGCTTACACATAACAATCACCACATGATAGATCCCAGCCTGGCTGACTGACAGGGCAAGTGCCGTTCTATGAAGTTTTTCTTTCTTGCTCTTGCTTATACAATCTGTCACATTACCGGTACATGCTTCTAAGCACCTATTATTATTATTCTTGTTTTGTGTACTTCTTTACAGCTATTTGTTGTACACCTCAGGGGGTTTTGCTTTAGATGAGACGCTAGCATGACTGCCAGTGTGAATTGGCTTCAGGGTGCATTTCTACTGCACTTCCAGTATCTACTCTAAAAAAAATCTGTATCTGAAGTTTTGACACTTTGATACTACAACCACAAAACATCTGCCTGGAAAGCAGCAATGGTGTGGTTATGACTCACAGTAAAAGCTGCTTCTGTATGCTGACAGCATTTTTTACATTGTGCGCATTCCATCTGCCACTCAAGTTTTAGTAAAGCTATACTTACCCCGATGTCCTGAGACTGAATGGGCTGCCAGAGATTCTTTCCTCCTTTGGTGTTGCTCAAGTGCTCCAGAACTCATGAAAGAGCAGGTGATCAGTTTGATCACCTGATAGATTTGAAGGGCTCTGATTTGCTGTCATTCTGCCTTTGCACATGATTGTGACCAGCAAATCTGCCAGCTGACCAAACTGATCCCACGTTCCTTTATGAGTTCTAGTACTTATGAGTATCACTACTACATTATTCTGTTCTTTTATTTTGCTCATGGGTTTAAAGTGGATCTAAACTCAGAACTTCCTCTCCCCGATTTAAAAGATAAGGCACAGCATGATGACCTTTGGGGGATCTTCTTTACAATATATGGAAATCCTTAAAAAAAACTGACATTTTAACTGGATTAACATTGCAGGGAGCACAGAAAGAGTTAAGCCTCGATTGTTTCCTGTACAGGCAGAGCCACAGAGGTGCAGTGAGTCACAGCTACTGATAAGGCTAATTATGTAGATGTAGCTAAACAAACACACATCACTTAATGCAGTGGATTTCTACAGCATGTATATGTGGAATGAAAACTTTTCCCTGTATGCTGTGTCTGCTTTAAGTTATTAGACAACTATGCTACATTATTTAAATGCGAAGTCCATCAAAACGTTTGTCTGTTTGGTGAGAACACCCCTGAAGGTCCATACATGTTAGCAACTTAGTTTGCTATTGTTTGTGATTGTTTCAAGCACTTTCACAAAGTGTGTACTTTGTCAGAGTGTGTCAGAGGGTGGCCTCTGACCCTTGCCAACTTCTCTTCAGCTGTCGGGTACTCTGGAAAACTGTGTCCAATCATTACTGTTATTTCTCACTGCAAGCATCTACTCATCCCTTGTCCCCTCTCCATAGAGCAGAAAGTTCAAGTGCGGAGATGGCACACCTTACCCAAGATGTGGGTGCCTTGGCCTGTGGATACTGAGCCCCAGCATCCAGAATTCAACAGCAAGGTACAAAAGTCCAGGTCAGCACACCTTTTTCAAGATAAGAATTTTCTCAATTTATTGCTCCATAAGCACGTGAAAACATGACAATTGTTTCGGGGCCACGGCGGGTCCCCTTCTTCAGAAAGTGCAAACAAACAATTCACCGATCAGTGCACATAGAATATATACTCTGTAAGGTGGGAAGCCACCTATGCCCATCAAAGACCAACTCCTCCCCTCCATCCCTCTCATCACATGTAAACATTGTACAGTATCAATCATCATACAATGAATCCTTATATTACCTGTCTGCATGCCAGAAGCATGGCATCTGTCTCTCTTATTGCAACCAGCCATGCATAATCTGCCTATCTACAATTGCCCACGAGGGCAGTGTCAACTCACCCCAGTGTGCCACTCAATGTCCATGGGGGCGGAATTCCGTCTCAATTCAAATTCAATAGGCTGCTACTTCGCGCCACGGCCATTGCAGCCGTTACCGAGCGCTCTCAATGCCCATTGTCATGGTAACGGCATCACTTCCGCCACCCAGATTCCATCGTCGCATCACATCCGCCAAGCGGTGGGTACCTCCCACACCATGTCACCATGGTAACCGCTACCACGCCGCGCGCCTGCAGACGTCACATTGGACGTCGTGGTGGAACGCTCAGGCCAATCCCCCAGCGCAAACACGTCACACTGTGGGCATTGGCCTGGGGTCCACCGGCCAATCCTGGCTCTCTCCGCATTTAGTGTAGTCGGCTCATTGCACGGCTGCCGAGGCAACCGTAAACAATAAGCATCCACACATATCCGCAGCAAGGACGCAATACAGGGAGGAAAACCCCATATCAAAAAGTGCGATGCGCACGCTATGCGTATAGGTGACACACAGGTGATGACACCAACCTCGTTACAGGACAATGTGATATATGATACATATTCCTGTAGCTCCCTACACAACCATATGCGTGAAATGCAAAATCAGGCCAAATGGTGAGTGGAGATGAGAAGAGGAGAGTAGAAGAGAAGAGTAGAAGATGAGAAAGGGAAAAGAGGGGAGGGGAGGGAGGAGGGGAGGGGAGGGAGGGGGGGGGAGGGGAGGAAGGGGGGGGGGAAGAGAGGAAAGGAGAGTAGAAGGGATTGGGGGGGGGGGGGGGAGGAAAAAGGGGGAAGAAAAGGAAAAGGAAGATTGCAAGGAAAGTTCTGAAGAAGGGGACCAACCGTGGCCCCGAAACAATTGTCATGTTTTCACGTGCTTATGGAGCAATAAATTTAGAAAATTCTTATCTTGAAAAAGGTGTGCTGACCTGGACTTTTGTACCTTGCTCTCCATAGAGCAGAATACACAGCTTAACCTGTAGCGAGCATAATGTTTGTACAGGAGAAAGGTGTTTGAAGAAGCGATTAGGACCATTATTGCAATGCAAGTGTGTACAGTGCTTAAAGGACACCTGAAGTGAGAGCGGTATGGTGGCTGCCATATTTATTTCCTATTAAACAATACCTTTTGTGTGGCAATTCTGCTGATCTTTCATGCATCAGTAGTGTCTGAATCACCCACCTGAAACCAGCATATGGCATATCCAGTCAAACTTCTTGTAACCTCCAGTACAAAAAGAAGAACCTAAGAAGAGGGAAGCCTCTGGATCCTATAGAGGCTCCCCACGCGATCCTCTGGTCCCCTGGCACTGAGGGTGGACCCCTAAAGGTTATCAACAAGGGCTTGTTGGTAGGAACCTCATGGCTGCAATCCACAGCCGTACTGCGCCTGCATGAGAACAGCCACTCCTGCACTGTGAGCCGGAGCCAGCAGAGGATAGTGGCCCTGATGGAGGCTCCCAGGCACCGGTGGAGGACAGCGTAGGAAGCCTTTGAGGGATCCAGAGGCTTCCCTCTCCTTAGGTAAGTATTTACTTTTTTACATGTTTGACGCCTTGGGTTCTCTTTAAGTCAAGCACCTGATCTGCTGCATGCTTGTTCAGAGTCTGTGGCTGATCAGCAGGATGCCAGGAAACTGGTATTGCTTAAAAGGAAATAAACATGGCCGACTCCATGCCTAATAATAATAACAAAAAAATTAAAACAGTTTAAAAAGAGAGGTAATTGTTGGCTTACCTTTCCGGAGAAAAAGCCAATGGTATCTTGAATTAAATTCGCTTATTAACACAAAAACAACAAAGACAACAAATTAGCTCTATGCTGCTTCCTCAGGTCACTAACAAATAATTATGACCAGTAACTATGGCACTTAGCACTCTCAATTATTTATTGAACTGAATAAGTAGTATAGACCTGTGAAACCTGTCCTTGTGTTTTTGTGCTACTAAACTAATATAATCCAAGACACTGTAACAGTAGAAAAGGTAGACGATGCAACAGCCACCATCCATGATTATTGGTCTCTGAGGAAGCGGAAGTGCCGCGAAACGGCTGTTAGGCCGTCACTTATAATTCTGCTTGTACTTCTTGTGCTGGTGATGGTGAATAAATAAATCTCTTAAGCATTGTGGATGGTGCATCGTCTACCTTTTCTACTGTTATATTGGAATACTTCTACTACATGCGCACACCACAGGACTGGAGTGATTAACTGTCACCTGAAGGTCCAACAGTGCATTTAGTGCCGACTCTCTGCTTCTTCTGGTCTCAAATAATCCAAGACACCATTGGCTGTTATTCCAGAGAGCTAAGCCAAAAATCTCCTCTCTTTGTAAACTGTTATATATTTTACCATTATTATTATTGGTTGCCTACAGCCACCGGTTACAACAATTCCCCTCTGTTGGGACGTCTGAATTGTATTTCCCATAAAACCCATATTCTTACCAGGAGCGCGACCAGCCTGTTCCCGTTTTACCCACTATCCGGGCCCTAGCTGGTACGGGTTTTTGCCCACAAGCCTTAATAGTGGTTGCAAGTATTGCATACGAGCATTGTGAGTACTGTTCCTTTTTGTAATTATTGGGTGTTACTGACATACTATACTCTTTAGCTCCAGGAATTTTTTTGTCTATTGTGTCTTTTCGGCTTCCAGGGGATTCTCTCGATCGTCTACTAACATCAATGTGATCACAAAGTAAAAAGTCACCATTTTTTTAAAACAGCAGATTATACAATTGTTCATGAAAAGAAAATGTGCCCTCCATTTGATTATCTGTAATACAGATACAATTATTTTAGTGAATGGTCACATTGCATCATATATGGCCATTGGACAGCTTTCAGCATCACAGAGGTGCCCACACTTTTTCGGCTTATTAGCTACTTTAAAATGTAGCAAGTGACAATGATCTACCTATGTACAATTTTTGGAGCACAATTATATTTATAGAAGGTAAAACGTAGTGTGGTCGGTATCTACCATGAAGTCCTTCACCATCTACCGCTAGATCGCGATCTACCAAATGGGCACCCCTCATTTAAAGGATACCCGAAGTGACATGTGACATGATGAAATAGACGTGTATGTACAGTGCCTAGCACACACATAACTATGCTGTGTTCCTTTTTTTATTTCTCTGGCTGAAAGAGTTAAATATCAGGTATGTAAGTGGCTGACTCAGTCCTGACTCAGATAGGAAGTGACTACGATGTGACCCTCACTGATAAGAAATTCCAACTATAAAACACATTCCTAGCAGAAAATGGCTTCTGAGAGCAAGTAAGAGATAAAAAAGGGAATTTCTTGTCAGGACTGAGTCAGCCTCTTACATACCTGATATTTTACTCTTTCAGGCAGAGAAAGAAAAAAAGGAACACAGCATATATATTAGTGCGCTAGGCACTGTACATACACATGTGTATCTCATCATGTCACATGTCATTTCGGGTATCCTTTAAACAGTTAGGAGTAGGGTTAGCAGGGTGATAATTAGTGTTAAATATGGTACACACAACCAATTTTGATTGGCCAATTCTATCACTCTCATGTAGCACGAGACCTTAACTACACAATCTGTTCATAGTATTCAAGATCTTTTGGCCCTTACACTACCTTGAGGTAGTCAAATTGGCCACTGATTGGCCAATCAAAATTGGATATATGCACCATAGACTGAGATGTTGGGGTCTCCAGTGATCATGCTAGCAAAATTCAGCAAACCAAACACTGAAATATGTTTTGGATGGGCTGCTTTTTAATTACTTGTACTTTTTGTTGGATTATCATTTGATAAACACCTTGGCGTACGGCACATTCGGCATGAGAGGAAACAGTATTTAGCTCCTATGACTGAATGAGGTCTTGATCAGTCTTGTATCTTTTTATTGATTTTATAGTTTATTATAATTTTCACTTGTAACCTCTGCAGAATTACAGGAACAATAATCTTTTCCCTATATCTCATTTTACTTCTCATTCTAGTATATTTTATTTACCTTTCTTGATAAACTTTTGAAAACGTGTTTGACGTAGTAATGAAACCAAAAATAAATTGTCATCTGTATTTACAGGGGACAACTATGGGACGGATGGGAAGGTTAACCTGCCAAATTTCACAGAGGACGTTGACTGGAAAGGACTGGAAGATCTGTATAGCGTTAATGAAAGCCTGTATGGCTACAGAAACAAGTATAGTCTTAGTCCGGACGATTGGGCTAATTACTTGAAGGATGTAGATAGAGTTTTTGCACTGCTGAACAATATCCCTAAAAAACTTACAGCAAACATTACTGCGGCTTTGCTGGAAATGTCCTCTGCTGACTCAGAAGATGAATTTAGCGGTGAAGCTGCAGAAGAAAGGGAACCTAAAATGGAAACAAATTTTGGTATCTTGAATTTGAGCACAGTGATAGTTAATCACAAGAAAAAACTTGAAACTAATAATGATCTTCCCGAGAGGAGAAAACAGAGCCAGGCACACTGGAACTATAGAAAAACTGAACGACGGACACAGCGAGTTTCTTTAGATACTTACGAAACTGAATTTAGTGGAGATGGATTCATGGAGTTGGAATCCAAAAATACTGTAGATATTAAGACTCTTAGCCATATCCCTAGTGATGTTCACCAGCATAGTCTTGCAAATGAAGATATATTTCATGACCAAGTATATCTTCCTATGATTCACCAGGTTGAAAACGCCTCTATTGCAGATCACACGTATACATCTGAAGACCAAGAAAGCACTGACCTTCACTCTATAAAGGATTCTTCAGGGGAGATGAACAAAAACTATGATATAGAAGGCAGTGCCTCGTTCTCTCATGTTTCTGATTAGAACAAATGAGCAACTGACATTCCGGATTGGTGCATCAAATAGCATTTTCTTCTGATCACAGTATGGGCAAAAGAGTCACTAAACAGCAGTCCCATATTGTACTCCATTATTGTTTTAAAGTGTCACAAAGTTTGAATCTTATGTTAACACAGATTACTTTTTTCCACTATTTGGGCTCATATGTGTCAAATGTGTAAACACCACAAATAATTATATCCCCACTAAATATATATTTTTATTTTATTTTCTAACCACTGGAAATAGTAAACTAATTTTGCACTTTTGTAAAGCTTTGAAGCTTGACCTACATTTTGTTCTCCCCCCCCCCCCCCCTTTCAGCTCTAAATAAGATTGTTGTGATTAGAAATGGAAAAAATAGCGGCAAAAACGTGCCTTATAAGTTTGCTTTTTGAATCTAACAGATGTAGAATAAGAATGAACACATTACTGGTAATTGGAGCTGTCCTGTAAATTCATGAGGAGATGACTGTGGCACATTAGGTCGTTTTAGACCTTTTTTTTTAATGATAATCATCTAATTTTCGGAGGGAAAAAATAGGCTTTTGATACCCAATTAGCAGGGATAGGACTTTGAATGTGTTGGGAAGACAAATACATCCATCAGCTTCACCATGTCCTTGTAAATCCAGTTCTACTGTCTCTTGTTAAATACAACAAGCCTCCATTTTTGATGGCAAAGACCTTCATCCTTCAGAATTGGATAGGCACACGGGTGATTAACAGCCAAGTATCTGAACAGGTCTTCTGATGAAAAAGATTACAGTACAGTTAGATTACTTATGAGATCATGTAAGTGCATTTCATATTAGCAGGTTGTGCCGTATCTTAATTATTTCTTGGTAGCAAATCAGATCCTCTTTGGGTTTCTTTCCTCCTGTTCTGGGACTGGAATACTGAAACAAGCTAGAGACATTACGCAGTTTTAGTGGATAACATTTTTTTAAACTCTTGCTTACAATATCCAGTGCTTTGCAGACTAGTTGAGGAAGATTTCCTTCCTCTAATGCCTCAAAAGATTTACCAAAAGCAAAAGTTAAACTCCAGGAAAAAAAATGCAGTTTCACTTTAGAGTGTCCTTTCCCCTGCCCAAACATAACCCTATGACCATTGCTGTCTTCTAAAACTGAGTGCAATATCTAGCGCTGGGATAGTTTGCCAGCGATACTCCTGCCAGCCTGTAGATTGCTGTTTTCTTCCAGGGCTGTTATGTGCCTATAGTCAAGTTTCTGACTTGTATGGTTGTTGAGCTGAGTGTAGTGTAATGGTCCCTATCCAATACCTACTGAAAGGGCCCTCTCATCCACAAAAAACTCATACCCACAATGCAATTTTTCTAAACGATTTTTCGCAATGAAACTTTTTTCCATGATATGGCGCAAAATTGTTTAACAAAGAATTGGTATCTTACGTTTCACGATGCAAGCCACCCACGGCAATCATTGTTTTCGAATGACTGCCATGTTGGATTAAATTGCGGAGGATTCTTCTGATCCTCATTGACTTTTGCCGCGATCGTGTAAATGATCATTTACACGAAAGTTCAGTTAACGATACCGCAAACAGCTCTTTCTGATTTGGCCAGTTGGATCAGGGAACAATCGTTTATCGGCGGAGAACCCCGTTCCATCTAGCCGTGATCAGCCCATGGGTACTTAGCTTTAGTACGGCATAATATAAAACACCCCTCTACAGCATTTTTGAAGCTCCGGAGGTTAGGATTATTATCCCTTTATTTTACATACAGCTGGTGTCTAAACAGATGTCGATGTATAGCATATTTTTTTTAACAACCAAAATTGAAGTAATGTCTTAGTGTGTGTGTTTTTTTTTTTTTTATATAAAATAGGCATGTGATGAAAAGTTTGTAGGATGCGGTACCTATATGCATAACATCTCTCCTGGTTGCCACTACAAGATACTGGTCAGAGACCTAAAGAAGGGCTACTTGCTTCCAAGTCTGCACTGCAGTCAGCGCCCTCTTGTGGTGAAAAATCAGGCCAGCTGAAAGGAAAGTAGCTGATGACTGTAAAGGCTGATTCACACAGAAGCATTAGCACGACACATACATATTTCCAGTGCAGGTTCTCTTGAAGGCCTGTTCAATGCCTGGCAACTCAATCTCCTTTCCGGAAAAATGTGTAGGGTTTTTTTTTATGACACAGTTGACAAAACTGCAGAGGATGTGTTCATGAAAAACCTGGACCTTTCTGCATGTCCAGTGTCCACTGCAGTTCAGCGCATCACAGTGCCGTGCATAAGGGGGTGCAGAAGTTGCGACAGCACTAAGTTCCTTGTACCAGATAGGCCCTTCTTTAGCACTGCACTAGACCTTCACTGGTGCTATAGTAATAATGATGCTGCTGCTATAGTAATAATGTACTTTGCATAGTGATAATCATCATTAACTGTTCCCCTCTCTTTGCTTGCACCACCTCCCTGAAACTATGGCTGTCTTTGGCAGGCTTAGGTGCTCCATATCAAATGTTGTGTATAGAAAACTTGAGGGTGCTCAATGCAAAACTCACACGGGGGCCCATAGCTCCTTCACTACACCACTGGCACAACAAATGGGACTCAGGGTGAACTGGCTTTAACCTCCTTAGCAGTATGACTCTTCCCAGATTTAAGTCTCTAAGTGGTACAATATTTTGAAAACAATATATTATGGAAAATTATCAGACAGCTAAGTATAGGCAGCCAATTTAGGCAGCCAGAGAATGACCCACGAATGTAGGTAAGCAGAGCATTAAACTCCCCACCCACCAGTTTAGGTAGCCAGAGTGACCCAAGTACAGGTAGCCAGAGAGTGCCCACCCTTATGGGTAGCCAGAAATTGCCCCCTTTTATAGGTTTCCAGGCAGTGCCCCCCCAGTGTAGGTAGCCAAAAAGTGCTCCCCCCAATATAGGTAGCCAATGACACCCCCCCCCCTCCTAGTTCAGGTAGCCAAAGACCTAAGAGTGCACCCCCACCTTCCCCCAGTATAGGTAGGTAGTTTAGTAGTGCCCCCCCCCCCCCTTCAGTGTAGGTTGCCAGAGCCCCCTTATCCCCTATGCAGAGTGCGCAGTGCAGCCAGTAGATCATTCATCTCCCCTGGATCCGGCCACATGCTGCAAGTCTTCCTCCTGTCCTGGGGAAGTGTGCTCTTATCTCTATGCTGAGATTGCCTTCTCCACATAGAAATGGGGAGCCTGGAGGTCACAGAGAAAAGGGAGGTGAGTTACTGACAGCTCCTCTGCACCCGGCCCTCCTAGCGGTCTCCATAAGTGTAGCTCGGGGTTACCACTAATTGCAGTGAAAAGTAAACATGAGCTACATACACTTAGGGCGTTAAAAGATAGTTTGATGACAATGTGATGCACACAGAGATGACATCCCTAAAACCTCTCTTCCCAGTAAGTGGTACCCAACTTTTCCATCTTTATAATACCTAAAGTAAACTTTTACTGTCTGGATGTAATAAACATGTCTTATTTCAGATGGGGATTGATTTTATAGTAGATGAGAGGAACCCTTTGTGTTATTACATGGCGTTTACATAAGAAAGCAGTGGATATCCGTTAAAGCCAAATACTATACCTGCAATGATTCAAGAAGCTATTTTTCAGCATCAGTCATGGCACATAATCTACACATAAGTAATAATAGTAATTATATGGTATACCATTGACTGAATTGTGAAAGCTACATATATATTTGCGTACTGTATTACCTCAATGTGTTCACGTATCCATGCAGGAAAATCTCACTTGTTGTTGGAGTTTTTCCTCTTTATCCCTGTTTATCTCCATTTCCTTCCAAGGGATCTAGAATGTTTCTGTTCTTAGAGCAGTCCCAATGTGGTTCCTGTATATATCCCAAAAGCTGTTGCTGTACATGTCGTGTCATGTGACGACAGGACAAACGTATTTATGGTTATAAAAGTACTTCCTTTTTTTTTCTTTGCTTTTGTAAATAGGTTTCAGAGTGATAGGTTTCTGTTTTTGTGTTTTTTAATCATGTATAGTAGTATTCTGTTATACTTTTATAGAACAATTCGGACTTCAGGAAAGTCACGAAGCAACATTTCTTGAAATAAAAATGTGCTTTACTTTTACAAATCTGATACCTTATTGAATGAACTGTTTAATTTACCATTTATAACAATTGTTTGCGCCTATTAACAGCCGAATTCCAAATAACCAATCTGATCAGACGGATTAGATTAAACTGAAAAACATATTGATCCCATCAATGTGATTGGATTGGTTAGCAGGAATTTGGCTGTTATTGGGCATGACTGATGGTTTCCAATCGATTACTGCAGCGATCGATGGGCCCTGGAATTGTATCGTTAATGGGCACCTCTAAAGTGTTTTTATCTGTCTCTATCCCCATTAGAGATATGTGCCCTCGCTTTATGTCACTGGAACAGAAAGTTAGGTGACAACACTCCAACGGGGATCACTTGAAAGCAGTCTAAGGCTTGAGACCCATTGGCAGCATTTTAAAGAGATTTGTGTTTTGCCAGCGATCAGAAAAGCTCTATGGCAGTGGACGCCTGTGAGAGGGGTTTCGCTGCAGTCCTTGCACTCGGTGACTGGCCTGCAGCAGCCATCCCGAACGCATTGCAGGCCCAAATCGCAGTCATTTTGCGAAATCATTGGCGCTTCGCAATTTTCTGCAAAGTGCTTGTAGTGTGTCCCAGGCCTGAACTTTTTGAAGGCCACATTGGCTGGTCCACTTGCAGTCTTCCCCCACCAGTCACATGTAATAAAACACAGATCCAAAGAGGCATAAGATAGGAACAGTTTCTCCTTTATTATTAGATATCAAGTACTGAATGATTTGTAAACAAACATTTTCAGAAAGATTTCAGTTGAATAATACAGGCTGACCCTCCTCAAAAGGATTCCATGATCATCATAGAAATAAATATCAAGTAAAAAAAACAAACAAACCTAAATAAATGAGGCAAAACCAAGATCCACGTTACTCTAGCACTACAACTGAAACACACGGATATGAAGACCCTCTTTGCTGTACCACGATAATACTCACCCTTCAACACCAATAATGGAAAACAGGTTTTGCAACGCCTTCTACAACCAGGAGAGTATCAGGTCATGACTGAGCAGAAAAGCGTTAGCCGTTTTTTCCTTATATAACCACACACACACACACACAATCAGTCATACAGAAATACCGTAACTAAATATACTCTGGCTTCATTACTGTTTATGCAGAATTGCCAAGAGGGAAAACGCTAATTTGATAGAGCCCAATCATTGGCAGACAAATTGTTAAAATGTATCTTTATTTACAGTCTCTGGCCACCTCGTATCAGTCTAGAATGCTCAGTTATTAAAGGAGATATAGTTTCAATCAACCTGCTATCATAGGACTGTAAATGTCAACATGCCTTGGTTTCAGAGCTTACCATTTTCCAGGGACCTCCCAGTCGATGTAAGGATGAGTTCACACATAAAATGAGTACAGTTCCATTCCAGTAGGACAACCTTATTAGTCCAACCAGATAAAGCATGAAACCTTGCCTTCAAAGTCAAGACATTATTTTTGTTTTTACGCTATTTTTGTTATTTTACACACCTCTGTTAGGTTATTACATCTGTGTTTTTGTTGAAGACTTTGCCCTTTACTTTCTATCGCAGTGCGGAAAGTCTCCACATGGAGGCAGACTGAATAGTGTCCTTCATTAGTGTTGTACTTCCATTCCAGACTAAAAAGATGACCGATTAGCGGTACTTACTATAAACTATTGCTTACCATATTTGTAAGTTGTGTCATACGGTGGTATAAAAAGGTAGGGTAATATTGACTCTTGGATGCCCATGCTGTTGTCCTTGTAAGGAAATTACACTTTTGTAGAGACAAGCTCCTTGGTTTTAGTTAAGATCTATAATATATTGTATGCTTCTAGGATTAACGGGAACCTAGAGTCTTATTTAAAACACAGCCAGTTTTACTTACCTGCGGCTTCTACGGGCCCCCTGCAGACGTCCTGTGCCTTTGCCTGGTACTCAACAATCCTCTGGTCCTGCGCCGCAGCTCAGTTACAACCACGCCTGCGTGGCCCTGGCTACGTGCGTCCTTGTTCACGCTCCCGTTGGCGGGAGCTTGCTGTGCAGGCGCAGTAGAGATTTTCTTTGTCTCTTTCAAGCTATCTTTATAACAGTGAAACAAGACCACCCTACATATGTCACGTGTCAGTCTAGATGCTGGTGGAGCTCCAAACAAATGTAACATTTTCATGTGTAATATTTATTATTCTTTCTTTAAAAATTCTTTCTAAAAATCAAAAATTGTGTTTTGCATGTTTTCATAAGTGAAGCCGGGGGAAAGAAAATCACTATATGTTGCCCTTACATAAACCAAACCCATAGATTTTATAGTAGCATGCATCTAATTCATTTCTCTCTAATTCTAGCCACGTGTATTTGACAGATGTAGCCTCATCTATGGCTGCCTGTTATTTATGGCATAATTCAATGTTAAGGTAAAATAGCGCATGTCTCCACAATCATAAATGGGATTATCAATGACATCAAATCACCAAACTGTGTCCAAAGCTTTCTCAAAACGTTCACCATCGTTGGGAAATGAGGCTTACCAGATACCAATAACCCATATTATAAGGTTGTATATTGGCTCAAGACACTTTCCGTGGTGGTGGCAATCATCAAAGGAGCACCAAGACTTTACTCCCAGGAAATTCCACAGGTGGTAAAAAGCAATGTAAGCAAATGACAACCAAGGCAGTGCTAAGTGCAGAATGTTTTATTTCCCAAAATAGTGATATGACCATCACTAAGTTAAAATAAGGTAAAATAGATGAAAACGAACACTCAAATATGGGACTAATGCATTGGGATCCCCGCTATCAAATTAACCAGACAATGGAAAGAAGTCCATAGGTGCCGCCACCCGTTTTGCCATTCACCTGTTTGTACCTTACAGCAGCTAAACAGCGCACACTGGAATCCTATAACCTCAGATTCTCAACAAGACTATATTCATGGAAAGCTACATTTAGAACAGAGTATGATGAGACTATAAAAACCTGTTTCTTCCATTTAAAGGAAAGCTCCACCTAGCAGCTGCAAGTGATAAATATTACATATTCTTAGGTAATATTTAACAATACATACAGTAATTTAAAAAAGGTAAAATATATTTTCCAGTAAAAGAAAGCTTCACCTAGTGGCAGCAAGTGGTATATATTACATATTCCTATTTAATATTTAACAATACCTAATTTGAAAAGGTAAAATCTATTTTTCAGTATTAAACTAAATAAATGAAAGTTATTGATAAGATAACACAACATTCCCTTTAAAAAGACAGTCACAACTGTGTAACAATGAACAATGGTAAGCGGTATATAGTGTTCATATTTTCTGGATGTGCCTTGGTAGAAAAGGTAATGTTTCACATGTATTTCTCATGACACCCCCCCCCCCCCCTTCTCCCATCTGGGGACATACTTAGATGTTCTGTACTGTCTGTCATTGCAGGTAATGGGTCCTGAGTTCAGTTCACTCAAAACTAATACATTTAATTATATTTGTAATGCAGGAGGAAAAGTCCACCCTGGAGACCCCCTGCTATACTTCTAAGCTCAGTTACTTCCCACCTACTGTCTATAACCTATACATATTACCCTGAGTAATGATATCTCCTATAAATGCTGTCATTCAAACAGACTTCCATAACAAGAGGCTATCACTTCATAGTTACTACAGCATGGGCTGTGCTGAGCAGTGGATACACAAGAGAATAAATGAAAATGTGAAGAAAAATTACATAAAAATTCACAGAGCTGCCCACGTGTGTTGCCTGAATCAACATGAAAATCTACTGAACAGATACCTCCAGCGTTGTCATACATCAATAATGGTCAGAATCCAAGAGCATCACTGTTTCCAAAAAGAACCCTTGGGCTGCCAGATGGTTTTCTAAGGTAGGGTTTCTCACCTGAGTCCTCAAGTGCCCCCAACATGGCATGTTTTGCAGAAAGCCACAAAGATTCACAGGTGAGGAAATTAGTGCAAAACAGAAGTTTGCTTTTTTAGAACAGAAAGAATTTGCGATAATTCAGGTTGGAGTGTGTAAGGAAACGCGGAAAAGCCGCCATCTCTCGAGGTGAGGCGGCTGTTTCCGCGTCCAGCATGGCGTCACAACGCGGAAAAAACGCCGCGTGCCGCATAGGCAGTGCGGCGGAATCCGCATCAGAGGCGGCCCCCGCACTAGATACATTGCATGACAGTACTGGTGTGGCTGGGACTGATAGTCCACCAAGATTCAGACTTACACGCGCGCGAGCAGAGAGGCAGAGTTTAAATAGCAGTTAGAAGGGTGTCGGCTGACCAGCTGGGTCAGCTGACAAATTCCACTGCTCTCATTGGACCAGCAATTAGGGAGGTCCTGGAAAGGTCCTAGAGTATATATACTGCTGGTTGTTCACTTGCTCTTTGTCTGGCGTGCGATCACATACGTGGGAGCACCCAGATCCGTAGTCAGATCCTGAAGTGTGCCGGGACCAGCTGGAGCTGTAATCCTACACTTAGCTAGATATTTGATAGCTAAAGTACTAGTTTGATTGCGATATATGTTATGACTTTTGCCTGCCTCGACTATCCTCCTGAACTCTGACCTTGTACCTCGATATTTCTGATACTCTGTTGCCGAACCTCGGCTCGTTCCTAGACTCTGTTTCTGCCTCCTGATTTTGTACCCCGATATATCTGATACCCCGTTGCCGAACCCTGCCTGTACTTTGACTCCGCCTTTGCCTACTGTATTTGTACTTTATCTGTCCGTGTGTGTACGACTTGGCTTGTCTGACCTCGAAAACCGACCTCACGATTGGAGGCGGTTCCCAGTCCTGTTAGTGACACTTCTTCCTGAGTGTCACTCTCGGACTTTCCTTCCTACTGTCAGTCTGACTCCTCCCGTCTTGGAGAGCTCAGGTCTGCGGAAGGAATCCGTGCAGTTCTCCTTGCTGCACTGAGGCCTAGGCCTCCTAGTGTTACTGTTACACCAAAACACTACACTCTACTCAGGCGAACAGAGGTTAGTTTGTATATCGGATTATCGGTGAGACTGCAGATCACTTATAATCTGGTATATATCTGTATTTCCGGCGATACTGCAGATCACCGGTAATCAGATACTCTCTGCGCCCACCGATCGTTACAGAACGCCAGACCAAAAAATGCAAATGGACGCACACACTGACCGTCTGGGCGCACTTGCCACTTCGGTGGAAAACATCAACCAAGTGCTGGGTAGCCACAAGACTATGATTGATGTCCTATCAGGCTCTGTGCGAACCCTCCAGACGTCAGTTGATTCAGTGCGATCCCCTCCTAGTGCTGACATACGTATGCCCGTACCAGATAAATTTTCCGGCCACAAGTCTGACTTCCGGAATTTTCAGAGTAGAGTGTTATCGTACTTCGAGTTGAGACCCCGATCCTCGGGGACTGAGACCCAACGGGTCACCTTTATTAAAACTTTACTGACTGGTGACTCCCAGTCATGGGCATACAACCTGCCTCCTACCGATACTGCTCTGACCTCGGTAGAGGAATTCTTTAAGGCCATGGCCGTAATTTACGACGACCCTGATCTTGCGGCAACCTCTGAGCGGAAGCTCAAACTTTTGCGGCAAGACAGGGGTTCAGTCGAGGATTACGCGGCTGAATTTCGCAGATGGTCAGTCACGGCCAGATTTGATAATTTTGCCCTCATGGATTACTTCTTGTCTGGGTTGTCGGAGGAGGTCTCCGATTTAATGCTAACCTTGCCCGAGCCCAGGACAGTCGATGAGGCCATCACATCGGCCATTCGAGTCGACCGTCGATTACGCCATCAGAGGCAGATTCGGGGCAGTCACCGTGCCAGGGTAACATCATATGTGGCACCCTCCGCTGCACCCTTAGTAACGCCACCTCCGTCTGTCTCATCTCCTCCGGCCTTGCCTCCACCCGAACCAATGCAGATTGGTTGTTCGAAATTGACCCAGGTGGAGCGAAGGCGGAGAATGATGGATCAACTGCCCGAACAAGTCGGGGAACGAATTTGCCTAGGAGTAGTGGGGGGTGACACCCTAGGCACGCCACTTGCACCCCTTAAAGAAAAGAAATAGCTTCTTCCTTGTACAGTTACATGGGAGAAGAAATCTGTGGCCACTGAGGCTTTTATTGACTCAGGCTCAGCGGCCAATTTTATGAACTTTAAGTTTGCTCAGGAGTTGGGTATTCCGCTCACTCCTGTGACACCCCCCATTCAGGTCACGGCAGTAGACGATTCCCCTCTACAACGGAATCATGCTCTGTCACAGACCCCGGAGGTGAAGGTCACCATAGGGGCACTGCATGGGGAACAATTATCGTTTTTTGTATTGCACATGTCTACCTCAACTATTATCCTAGGCATGCCGTGGTTGCAACTTCATTCACCTCAAATAGACTGGGCCACGGGTCAGTTAACCACTTGGTCACCTCGTTGTTTTCAGCGGTGTTTGGGGAAGTTGACCTTGGGGCAAACCAGATTTCAGGTGGAAGGGGTACCAGATCAGTATTCTGAATTTTCCGATGTGTTCTGTCCCAAGGCAGCTGATAAATTGCCCCCACATCGTCCTTTCGATTGTCCCATTGATCTCCGTTCAGGTTGTGTTCCCCCCGGGGTCACTTGTACAATCTGTCAGGGCCCGAAAAATTGGCCATGCAGGAGTACATCCGTGAAAATTTGGCCAAGGGTTTCATTCGCCCGTCCCGGTCACCTGCTGGAGCAGGGTTCTTTTTTGTCAAAAAGAAAGACGGAGGCTTGCGACCCTGCATCGATTATCGCGGTCTCAACAAGATTACTATAAAGAATCGCTATCCGTTGCCACTGATAGATAATTTGTTCACTCAGGTTACTGACGCTAAGATTTTTTCTAAGCTAGATTTGCGGGGCGCGTACAATCTGATACGTATAAGAAGGGGCGATGAGTGGAAGACGGCCTTTAATACACCAGACGGGCATTATGAGTACCTGGTGATGCCCTTCGGGTTATGTAATGCTCCGGCCGTTTTTCAGGAACTCATTAACGAGGTATTCCGGGAGGTGTTGGGGAAATTTGTACTAGTTTATCTTGATGATATTCTTATCTTCTCCAACAACCTCACTGAACATAGAAACCATGTGAGGTTTGTGTTAAATCAGTTAAGGCAGAACTCGTTATACGCAAAGCTTGAGAAGTGCATCTTCGAAGTAACATCTGTTGCGTTCTTGGGGTACATAATTTCCACCACAGGCCTGTCTATGGATCCTGCCAAGGTCTCCGCTGTTCTGGAGTGGCCACAGCCGGTTGGGTTGAAATCCCTTCAGCGCTTTCTTGGCTTCGCCAACTACTATAGACGGTTTATAAAGGGGTACTCCACTGTCATTGCTCCCCTTACCTGCCTCACTAAGAAGGGGGCGGATACCACTCACTGGTCTCCTGAGGCTTTACATGCTTTTGCCACCCTGAAGGGCCTATTCTGTTCAGCACCCATCCTCAGACATGTGGATGCCTCTTTCCCATTCATTGTGGAGGTAGATGCCTCGGAGGTTGGGGTGGGGGCTGTGCTGTCACAGCGGTCAGGCTTGCAGGGTAGAATGCACCCGTGTGCGTATTTCTCTCGCAGGTTCTCCCCTGCAGAGAGGAATTACGATATTGGAAACAGGGAGCTCTTGGCCATCAAATTGGCTTTCGAGGAATGGCGACACTGGTTAGAGGGAGCTGAACATACCATCACGGTTTACACCGATCACAAAAACCTAGAGTACATCGAGGGGGCTAAGAGGTTGAGCCCTCGCCAGGCTCGATGGTCGTTGTTCTTCTCCAGGTTTACTTTCATTATTACGTACACCCCAGGGAGCAAGAATGTTAAGGCGGATGCTCTATCCAGATGTTTTGAGTCAGAGACAGCACAGCCCTCCATTCCAGAGACCATTATTCCCCAGAAATTAATACTGGCAGCCACTGAAACTTGGGAGGATTGGAGGGAGACATTGGCTCCCTTTCAGCAAGACATTCCGGAAGGGAAGCCCGCAGGGGTCCTGTTTGTTCCTCTGCCTTTTCGCCTGCAGGTTCTTGAGATGTTTCATGCACATAAGAACGCAGGGCATCCTGGGGCATCCAGGACACAGGATTTGATAGCCAGATGCGCCTGGTGGCCTTCCTTGGCAGCGGATTGTAAGGAATACGTAAAAGAGTGTTTGATATGTGCCAAGAGTAAACCCTCCCGGCTGGCACCTGTCGGTACGTTGCAGCCTTTGCCCACCCCGAATGAGCCGTGGACCCACCTGTCCATGGATTTTGTGGGCGAGCTTCCCAGGTCTGAAGGTATGGCGGTCATTTGGGTGATAGTCGACCGTTTTAGTAAGATGGCCCACTTTGTGCCTTTGAAAGGACTCCCCTCGGCTCAGGAATTGGCCGAGTTGTTTATCACTCATGTCTTCCGTTTACATGGCATTCCTGAAGACATAGTTTCAGACAGGGGAGTCCAATTCGTCTCACGGTTTTGGAAAGCTTTTTGCCACCTCATGGGCATAAAGCTATCTTTTTCATCGGGCTATCACCCACAGACCAACGGCCAGACTGAGAGAATAAATCAGTCTTTAGAGCAATTTTTAAGGTGTTATGTGGCAGAGGCGCAGGACGATTGGGTCAGATTTCTGCCCTTCGCAGAATTTGCCCAGAATAATTTAAAAAACTCGTCCTCCGGATTCTCTCCCTTTCAGGTGGTGACGGGGAGATCACCCAAATTTTCCCCATTACCTATAGCCTCCACTCCTTTCCCAGCCCTGGAGGCCTGGCAAAAGTCATTGAAGGACCTTTGGGGGACGGTTAGAAGTAACCTGGAGAAGGCCTTTTTGAGTCAGAAGGGTCAAGCTGACAAAAGACGGTCGCTGGAGTGGAAGTTCCGACCAGGAGACTTGGTCTGGGTGTCCACACGTCACTTGACCCTAAGACAACCTTCGAATAAGCTTGGTCCCAGGTTTGTGGGTCCATTCCCGGTTGTCAGGAAAGTCAATGATGTTACTTACACCGTTGATCTTCCCTCTAACATGCGGGGGGTGAGGTATTTCCACGTGTCCCTTCTTAAGCCAGCAGTCCAGGTGGGTCCCACTCCTCCTCCTCCTGTCTTGGTAGATGCCCAACACGAATATGAGGTGGAGAAGATTCTAGATTCACGCTCTGTACAAAACTCGGTACAATACCTCGTGCACTGGAAAGGGTATGGCATTGAGGAGAGGCAATGGGTACCGGGGACGCACATGCATGCAGACGAATTAAAAAGAGAGTTTCATGCCTTACACCCCGAGAAACCTGGTGGGAGTTGTCCGGAGTCCACTCCTCGGGGGGGGGGTACTGTAAGGAAACGCGGAAAAGCCGCCATCTCTCGAGGTGAGGCGGCTGTTTCCGCGTCCAGCATGGCGTCACAACGCGGAAAAAACGCTGCGTGCCGCATAGGCAGTGCGGCGGAATCCGCATCAGAGGCGGCCCCCGCACTAGATACATTGCATGACAGTACTGGTGTGGCTGGGACTGATAGTCCACCAAGATTCAGACTTACACGCGCGCGAGCAGAGAGGCAGAGTTTAAATAGCAGTTAGAAGGGTGTCGGCTGACCAGCTGGGTCAGCTGACAAATTCCACTGCTCTCATTGGACCAGCAATTAGGGAGGTCCTGGAAAGGTCCTAGAGTATATATACTGCTGGTTGTTCACTTGCTCTTTGTCTGGCGTGCGATCACATACGTGGGAGCACCCAGATCCGTAGTCAGATCCTGAAGTGTGCCGGGACCAGCTGGAGCTGTAATCCTACACTTAGCTAGATATTTGATAGCTAAAGTACTAGTTTGATTGTGATATATGTTATGACTTTTGCCTGCCTCGACTATCCTCCTGAACTCTGACCTTGTACCTCGATATTTCTGATACTCTGTTGCCGAACCTCGGCTCGTTCCTAGACTCTGTTTCTGCCTCCTGATTTTGTACCCCGATATATCTGATACCCCGTTGCCGAACCCTGCCTGTACTTTGACTCCGCCTTTGCCTACTGTATTTGTACTTTATCTGTCCGTGTGTGTACGACTTGGCTTGTCTGACCTCGAAAACCGACCTCACGATTGGAGGCAGTTCCCAGTCCTGTTAGTGACACTTCTTCCTGAGTGTCACTCTCGGACTTTCCTTCCTACTGTCAGTCTGACTCCTCCCGTCTTGGAGAGCTCAGGTCTGCGGAAGGAATCCGTGCAGTTCTCCTTGCTGCACTGAGGCCTAGGCCTCCTAGTGTTACTGTTACACCAAAACACTACACTCTACTCAGGCGAACAGAGGTTAGTTTGTATATCGGATTATCGGTGAGACTGCAGATCACTTATAATCTGGTATATATCTGTATTTCCGGCGATACTGCAGATCACCGGTAATCAGATACTCTCTGCGCCCACCGATCGTTACAGAGTGAGCTTGAGATGTCTCCCAGGGCATCACTGCAGAATATATGCAAATTAACCATTGTCGTCCTTAGAAGCTAAACACACCTCCAGATCCGCTGCAATGCAATGATGTGTCAGCTTGTAATTAGTACAGAGACATATTAATCTGGGTTTTTCCATAAAGCCAAATTAATCCATGCCATACACTGATGAGGATCAACCAATCCGAACAGTCTGTATGCATGTTGGATTAATATGGCTCTGTACTAATTAAAAGCTGACACATCACTGCATTCCAGCTGTTCTGGAGGTGTGTTTAGCTTCTAAAGCTGGCCACTAACTGTCCAATTTCTAGCGAAAAATCGTTCGAGCGATCAGAAACCGTGATCGGACGAAAAATCGTTCACTACACCATCAACTAACCAATCATTGCTTCCTATCTATCACGACCACCAAGAAAATCCAAATTTTTGTTCAACGAAAATTCATTCGGGCGACCTTTTTTTCACTCATTCATAATCGATTGTGCCCACCAATGGAGATTATTTACAACCAATCCGATCAGAATTTCTGATCGCTCTAACGATTTTTCGCTAGAAATTGGACCGTTAGTGGCCAGCTTTAGGATGACAATGGTTAATTTGCATATATTCAGCAGTGATGCACTGGGAGAGATCTTGGAGCTCACTCCAATCTGAATTTTCGCAAATACTTTCTGATTTAACCACTTGAGGACCGCTGTGTTAAACCCCCCTAAAGACCAGGCCATTTTTCATTAAATTGGCCACTGCACTTTAAGGCCAAGCTGCAGGGCCACACAACATAGCACACAAGTGACCTCACCCCTTTTCTCTCCACCAACAGAGCTCTCTGTCCCCCCCCCCCCCCCCATATGTTTGTTTGTTTGTTTGCCAGCCAATCCCCATGATCAGCTGTCATAGTCTTCAGCCTTGTAGCCCCTCACACACTCCAATGAGTTCTGGTTCACCATGAGCTTGTTGGTTAGTCTGTACCTTGAGGTAATTAGTGTTTCAGCAAAGCTCATTAATTACTTCTGTGGATTTCCACACAGCGTGTACTTTTACTTGAGGATTAGGGTGAGAAACCCTATTCTAAAGTATCCACACGTATGACAAGTGTTGGTATGCCTGACAAGAATAAATTCCATGAAAACGTAGGCTGCTTTCACAGTGGGACATTAAAGTCCCACGTTACAGCAGCCTGTAAAAAATCATTGAGCTGTTCACAGTGCACACGTTGCGTTTGAGTATAACGCTGCATTGCTAAATGAAAGTGCAGCATGCTGTGCGTTATACTCATATGTTGCTGCGTTAGACTGTTTGCACATGCTCAGTAATGTCTGTTTTTTTTTTTTTCCACATGGCTAATTAATATTCACTGCACTGTGGTGTTTACTTCTTGGAGCGGCCGCTTTGTGCTATGATTGGCTGGTGGGACCACGTGATGCGGAGTGTTCCGATCACGTGGTCTCCAGTCTTTTGACGCATGCGCCGTTTTCGTTCTATCAGTATAGAACGAAAACGGCGCACCAAGAGCCGCATAACGCGGCTCAATCTGACGTCCAACTTCAACACCACCATGTGTTGCGTTAGAGGCACATTATATGACCTTAACGTTCCCTAAAACGCAACGTCTTGGTGTGAAAGAGCCCTTACTTTTGATTTTGAATAGTAAGGAAGAGTCAGAAATGTTTGGGGAGAGGGGAGGGGATATACACTGCTCCCCATTGCAGAGACTTCCCATCACTTTCTTGCCCTGAGACTTCTGTGGTGTCTTTAACATTAAAACGGGTAGTCCCAGAAACAGGAAATGAGGATCGGCATTAAACACTAGTCAGGGATTCTAACTTCTCCCCACTCTACAAAAATGTTTGGTTTCTGCCCCCACTCCTGGTCTGTAGCAGAGGTGGTGGAAATACTTACAGATGGAGAAACAGGGCTAAAATGGATATTCGAGAGCTTCTAAACACTTTTATAAAAAAAAATAAAAAAAATTGGGGAATCAGGTTTTAAACAAGGAAGGGCGCACATTAGTGCTGAGCAAATATGTTTAAATACAGAGCATTAAAATACAATTATTCAAAAACACTTGCACACGTCTCATAGCAACGCACATGTACGTCTCTTTGTGCTCGATGTGAAACAAAAAACAGGCATGACTTTAGCAAATGTGTGCACAGCCTAATGGTTATATATGGTCTTTAGGAACTTTTCCAGTGAACCACAGAGAGCCACCATTTATGTAGACAGGGAATGCTTTCTGGTTTCAACCTTTCAGCATGGACACCAAAGTCTTGTAAGACATCAGATATTGAATCAGATTGCTGCCATCACTCGACTGACGGCTCAGAAAGAATGCTGTGCTATTGTTAAAGCAGACCCTCACCTATAATCCAAGTCTGCAGGCATAAATTGCTTTCATATCACACCAGATATAAAAAATAGTTCCAAAAAGAAGTCTCAATATTAATAAGACATTACAGAGGGAATATACAGTATATGATTTCTAGGAGTAATGTGGAAAAGGGAAGTTATCTGTAAGGTGTAAACTACATGATACATGCAGAGTTTGGAATCGTGGGTTCAGAAACTGCATACATTACCAGGAGGAAGAGTTTATAGCCAAAGCATTAAAAGCATAGCAATATGGTGGCACCCATAATGCACCAGTCACAAAAAATTGCAGTTTATTTTGGAGTCTTTAAGGCTAATCAAGGATTATTTAATAGACATAACAAATGTAACTTTTACCTTTATATGATATACTACAGGTCCACTTTAAGTGGCAGGGGACTTGCTTTTTATAACAGAAGTGTAAAGCAGGTCATTTTTTTTACACATATCACATACTGTACAGACCTTAGTCCATAAAGACCACCATACTGCTAAAATGTCATAGTTTCATGCAAAGTCGTAACATTTGTTTTCTTTTAAATTATGGACATAGCCATGTGTCTTATTTTATATTCAACAAACGACTGTCTGAAATACCTGAGCATAGCTTTTTATGAAACTACAGTCATCTTATGCTGTATTTCTAACTGAACTTATAGGTAAACCCCCCCCCCCCCCCCCCCCCCGCCCCAATTTCTGAAAATGACTCCCTCCACTGTAAATGTAAATACAACATACAGTATACCCGTTATTTACAGAATAGAGCCAAGTGATAATTTAGTGCACTTTGGCTTTAATTCTAACAATATAGTCATAAAACTATCATTTTATTTTAAGGGGGTCATCCATGGCAGCCTTTTTATTTCTTATATGACAGGTTTACTTTAAGTAATTAGATAAACTTCACTTATAAAACGTATTGAAAGCATTAGCATTAAAGTGACTGAAGCAAAAACAAACTTATGAGATAGTGAATTGTATGTGTAGAACAGATAATTCATAGAACATTAGTAAGAAAGAAAATATTCTCATATTTTTATTTTCAGTTACACAGATTTATTTATAACATTGCATCATACTGTCACATTTGCAGTTTAGATACCACACTCTGTATTTTAAGTTGTAAAACAGAACAGAGCTAAAGACCCTTTGGACTTTCTTGCAGTAAATCCTTATCTCAAGCTGTCTCTCGTGTCATGGCTGTTTAGAAAACAGAAAGGAGTTAATAGCTAAGAGAAGCTCTTTTGCATCGAAAGACACCTGAGTGTTTTAACTCTTCCTGTACTGGAAAACGACATGGGACTTTTTTCTTTGCTACTAATGTTCTATTTGTTATTCGTACTACACATACAATTCATTATCTGATAAAAAAAAAATTCACTTCAGATTTGCTTTAAGTTCTGCAGGTGGTTCATTTGATTACAAATATTTGTCTTATTTTGTTCTAATTGACTTCTTACTAAGCAATATGTCCTATAATTCTGGGCCTATATATTACATTACACAAAATATGTAACTGTGGAGTATTAACACTGGAGACTGGGAAATCCTAGTGAACAAAAAGAGCCCAACTACTTCTTATATTTACACCTAATTCAAATTCAAGAATACGATGACGTAACTCTACTGAGTGAATGAGTGTGATAGGTTTGTTCATGCAGCATTCTCTAAGAACCATGCCTTATCCTGTCAATCATTTTAATAATCAATGACTCTACATCTCCAGATAGTAATCTCACAATCTGCTCCTATAGGCAGAGGACAAAGTATTGCACACTATCATTTATGTTCATCTATATATCTGTAAGCAGCACTTAAAATGGGTAAAATGTCTAATTCAATTATTTTTTTACACATATGAAAGGATAAGTGTGCTTATAGAAAACGACCTATAAAATGGTCCCCTGTTGCACCCTTTGTCCCTCTGTAACATACCCAAGCACCTGGAAGCAGCAGATGGCCATTTCCAAAATGGGGCCATTCACATCATGCTTTGCTGTTCTTCCAGCCACTAGAGGGTGCTGTTTGCTCCATGTACTCTGGTTTGTTTACAGCTTGCTATTTATGGTAATGGGGAAGCCATACAAGGAGAAACTGAGGCCAGCCAAAAAGCATTTGTAAATACAGCAGACTCCGGCTGCTGGTAAGGGAACTATAATTGCACTTTTTCTAAATTGACCATTCAGGGAAATGCTTTCTTTTTATAGACTATAGATTGGTTCAGTGGCGGACACAGGCAGCAGTGGGCCCCTGTGCAAAATATCAATTGTGGGCCCCCCTGACCTGCGGCGCGCTAAGCGCGCCGCGCCCAAAAATAGGTGCAGCTATAACCTGCGGCGCGCGAAGCGCGCCGCGGCAAAAAATGGGCGTGGATAGAACCTGCGGCGCATAGCGCCGCGGCAAAAAATGGGCGTGGCAATGACCAGATAAGGGCGGAGCTAACTGTAATTTAAAGTGATCCCGGGGTGAGAGTGATATGGAGGCTGCCATATTTATTTCCTTTTAAACAATACTAGTTGCCTGGCGGCCCTGCTGATCTATTTGGCTGCAGTAATAAACTGAATTACACCAGCAACAAGCATGCAGCTTAATCTTCTCAGTTCTGACAATATTGTCAGAAACCCCTGACCTGCTGCATGCTTGTTCAGGGTCTATGGTTGAAAGAATAAGAGGCAGAGGACCAGAACGGCAACCAGGCAACTGGTATTGCTTAAAAGGAGAGAAATATGGCAGCCTCAATATTATTCTCACCTCAGGTTCCCATGAAAAGTGCAACGCAAAGACAGTGGGCCCAAGTTTTGGTGACCCTTTCCCCAGAAAATTCACATAATTGTGCAGGTTTTCTCAAGAAAATACACATAATGTGAGCAGATTTGCCCAGAAAATACATTCAATCATGTCGGCAGATTTGCCCAGAAAATACGTGCAATGATGTCGGCAGATATGCCCAGAAAATACGTGCAATGATGTCGGCAGATATGCCCAGAAAATACGTGCAATGATGTCGGCAGATATGCCCAGAAAATACGTGCAATCATGTCGGCAGATATGCCCAGAAAATACGTGCAATCATGTCGGCAGATATGCCCAGAAAATACGTGCAATCATGTCGGCAGATATGCCCAGAAAATACGTGCAATCATGTCGGCAGATATGCCCAGAAAATACGTGCAATCATGTCGGCAGATATGCCCAGAAAATACGTGCAATCATGTCGGCAGATATGCCCAGAAAATACGTGCAATCATGTCGGCAGATATGCCCAGAAAATACGTGCAATCATGTCGGCAGATATGCCCAGAAAATACGTGCAATCATGTCGGCAGATATGCCCAGAAAATACCTGCAATCATGTCGGCAGATATGCCCAGAAAATACCTGCAATCATGTCGGCAGATATGCCCAGAAAATACCTGCAATCATGTCGGCAGATATGCCCAGAAAATACGTGCAATCATGTCGGCAGATTTGCCCAGAAAACACATGCAATCATGTAGCAAATTTGCCCAGAACATACATGCAATCATGTGGCAGACCTGCCCAGAACATACACGCAATCATGTGGCAGACCTGCCCAGAACATACACGCAATCATGTGGCAGACCTGCCCAGAACATACACCTGCTAAAATAAATAATAAAAAAAAAACATTTACTCACCTGCAGCAGCAGACCTCCTGTCCCAGCCTCCATCCGGCGCGCAGCTCCCATGGGTGGTTGGGTGGATAGGTAGCCTGGTGGGTAGGTAGGCAGCCGGGTGGGTAGGTAGGTAGCCCTTAGCCGGGTGGGTAAGTAGCCTGGTGGGTGGCTGGGTAGCCGGGTGGGTAGCCTGGTGGGTGGCTGGGTAGGCGGGTGGGTAGGTAGCCTGGTGGGTGGGTAGGTGGGTGGTTAGGTAGCTGGGTGGGTGGGTAGGTAGCCTGGTGGGTTGGTAGGTAGCCGGGTGGGTAGGTAGGTAGGTAGCCTGGTGGGTAGGTAGGTAGCCGGGTGGGTGTGTAGGTAGCCGGGTGGGTGGTTAGGTAGCCGGGTGGGTAGGTAGCCGGGTGGGTGGGTAGGTAGCCGGGTGGGTAGGTAGGTATCCGGGTGGGTAGGTAGCCGGGTGGGTGGGTAGGTAGCCGGGTGGGTAGGTAGCCAGGTAGATAGCCGGCAGGGTGGTTAGGTAGCCGGGTGGGTAGGTAGCCAGGTAGATAGCCGGCAGGGTGGTTAGGTAGCCGGGTGGGTAGCTAGGTAGCCGGGTGGGTAGGTAGCCGGGTGGGTAGGTAGCCAGGTAGATAGCCGGCAGGGTGGTTAGGTAGCCGGGTGGGTAGGTAGCCGGGTGGGTGGGTAGGTAGCCGGGTGGGTAGGTAGGTATCCGGGTGGGTAGGTAGCCGGGTGGGTGGGTAGGTAGCCGGGTGGGTGGGTAGGTAGCCGGGTGGGTAGGTAGCCAGCAGGGTGGGTAGGTAGCCGGGTGGGTAGGTAGCCAGGTAGATAGCCGGCAGGGTGGTTAGGTAGCCGGGTGGGTAGCTAGGTAGCCGGGTGGGTAGGTAGCCGGCAGGGTGGTTAGGTAGCCGGGTGGGTAGCTAGGTAGCCGGGTGGGTAGGTAGCCAGGTAGATAGCCGGCAGGGTGGTTAGGTAGCCGGGTGGGTAGCTAGGTAGCCGGGTGGGTAGGTAGCCAGGTAGATAGCCGGCAGGGTGGTCAGGTAGCCGGGTGGGTAGCTAGGTAGCCGGGTGGGTAGGTAGCCAGGTAGGTAGCCGGCAGGGTGGTTAGGTAGCCGGGTGGGTAGCTAGGTAGCCGGGTGGGTAGGTAGCCGGGTGGGTAGGTAGCCAGGTAGATAGCCGGCAGGGTGGTTAGGTAGCCGGGTGGGTAGCTAGGTAGCCGGGTGGGTAGGTAGCCAGGTAGATAGCCGGCAGGGTGGTTAGGTAGCCGGGTGGGTAGCTAGGTAGCCGGGTGGGTAGGTAGCCGGCAGGGTGGTTAGGTAGCCGGGTGGGTAGCTAGGTAGCCGGGTGGGTAGGTAGCCGGGTGGGTAGGTAGCCAGGTAGATAGCCGGCAGGGTGGTTAGGTAGCCGGGTGGGTAGCTAGGTAGCCGGGTGGGTAGGTAGCCAGGTAGATAGCCGGCAGGGTGGTCAGGTAGCCGGGTGGGTAGCTAGGTAGCCGGGTGGGTAGGTAGCCAGGTAGGTAGCCGGCAGGGTGGTTAGGTAGCCGGGTGGGTAGCTAGGTAGCCGGGTGGGTGGGTAGGTAGCCTGGTTAGGTAGCCGGGTAGGTAGCCGGGTGGATGGTTAGGTAGCGGGGTAGGTAGCCGGGTGGGTGGGTAAGGTAGCCGGGTGGGTAGCTATCCGGGTGGGGGGCCCGACTCCTATCCTCCCTCACTCACCTCGGGGCCCCCCTCCCGGTATGCGCTGCAGCCGGCGGGAGAGCAGAAAATACAGGAAGTCTCCGGCCGGGGCTGCAGCAGACGCTAGAGGCAGCTGCTGCTTAGTTTCCGATATGTCTCCAAAGTTGGAGACCAAGCGGCAGCTGCCGCCCCGGCCGGAGACTTCTTGTATTTTCCGCTCTCCCGCCGCATGAGGGGGGGGGGCGAGGTGAGGGGGGAGGACAGGAGTTGGGCCCCCCAGGTTAAAAAAAAATAAAATTAAAAAAAAAAAATTAAAAAAAAAAAAACCTGCAATACTTAATGGGCCCCTGAAGCAGCAGAACTTCAGGGGCCCTCGTGCGGCGGCACGGCCTGCACGGCCGTATGTCCGCCACTGGATTGGTTATGTAATTAAAGTAGGTAAATGCAGAATTAAGAGATATTTTACTGACTTTAAGGAATACAATACCATTTGAGTGTTGCACTGTGTCATTCAGTGGTACAATGTAACCTACCCAATGGCAGTAGTTCTGCACTGTGCTCGCCATTGCTAGAAAATAAATGGACATGCTAGCCATTGTCAGAATGTCACTGGACAACATAGCAGTACAGTGTTGTACCATGCTAGACATTGGTAGAAAGTAACTGGACACAATAGCAGCACAGTGCTGTACCGTTGTAACCATTGGTAGAAAGTAACTGGACACAATAGCAATGCAGTATTGTACCGTGCTAGCCATTGTCAGAATGTCACTGGACACAATAGCAGTACAGTGTTGTACCATGCTAGCCATTGGTAGAAAGTAATTGGACACAATAGCAGTACAGTGTTGTACCATGCTAGACATTGGTAGAAAGTAACTGGACACAATTGTAGTACAGTGCTGTACCATGCTAACCATTGGTAGAAAGTAACTGGACACAGTAGTAGTACAGTGCTGTACCATGCCAGCCATTGGTAGAAAGTAACTGGACACAATTGCAGTACAGTGCTGTACCGTACTAGCCATTGGTAGAAAGTAACTGGACACAGTAGCAGTACATTGCTGTACCATGCTAGCCATTGGTAGAAAGTAACTGGACACAGTAGTAGTACAGTGCTGTACCGTGCTAGCCATTGGTAGAAAGTAACTGGACACGATAGCAGTACAGTGCTGTACCGTGCTAGCCATTGTCAGAATGTCACTGGACACAATTGTAGTACAGTGTTGTACCGTACTAGCCATTGATAGAAAGTAACTGGACACAGCAGTAGTAGTGCTGTACCGTGCTAGCCATTGGTAGAAAGTAACTGGGCACAACAGCAGTACAGTGTAGTACCGTGCAGATATGTAGAGAGCTATGGCTAACGGATATCTTTATGGAATATTTAACGCTGGAAAAGTGCCATGAGGATGAAACGAGCAAAAGTGTGTGGTGCACCAAAACACTATAAACTAAAATACTGTTATCTTGGAGAAGGTTGCTGAAGGCTGCATTTAAAAAAAAAGGTGACTTGGACGTTACAGTCATTCAGCAACACTTCAGCAGGCCATACACTGGCTCGATTCACGGCCGTTTCGACAGCAGATCCGATCCTGGGATCGAATCTGCTGCCAATCGCTTGCGCTAAACGCACCCGCCGATCCGATTCCCTCCCGAAATCGGATCGGTCCGTCGATCGCGCCGTGCGGGAAATTACCCTCGATCGCCCGGCGGTAGGAGCGCGTCGCTTGCGGCGTACGATTCGGGCCCGATCCGAGCATGCATACATTACCTGAAGCTGGCTCCGGGGTCCTCTTCTCCTCGCTGCACCGCATTTCCGCATGTCCCAGTGTACGCTTATACTTCCTGTGTCACTCCGGTGACCAGGAAGTTGAAATAGAGGGCGCTCTATTTGAACTTCCTGGTCACGGAGTAACACAGGAAGCGCCGGGATGGAGCAAGAACAGCGGTGCGGTGCGGAGAAGACGCCCGGGAGCCAGCCTCAGGTAATGTATACGGGGGGGGGGGGGGGGGACAGGGACAGGCGGCAGGAGCAGCTGAACAGATTGTGATCGGTTTCAGGCTGAAATCGATTCACAATCTGTTTGCAGTAAAGGCAGCCATACGATCCCTATCTGATCAGATTCGATCAGATAGGGATCTGTCAGCTGGTCGATCTAATGGCACATCGACCAGTGTATGGCCACCTTTCGATCCTTGAATCCTAACAGACCATTTATACAGCTAAAATCCAGTAATATCTCTCCTACTAGGGCTGCCTGATGCTACTCTACTGCGACACCCAACCAAGCTCTGAGACATGAGCTACAAAGAGAGGATGAAGGATTCAGAAGCATTGTGGGGGTATTATTCATACAAGGTACAAGATTGCATCTTTGTTAGGCCTCTTTTCCACAGGCATTTGATAGGCATTGAAATGCCTCTCAAACTCTCACTTCTCACTGCAGCCTGCTAAATGCTCACTGCTGCCTGGTAACTGCTTGCTGAGCACACAGTTCAACTGCCTGTGGAAAAGAGGCCTTAAAGGGGCACTATGGTGAAAAATTGTAAAATTTAAAATATGTACAAACATAGACAAAAAAGAAGTACGTTTTTTTCCAGAGTAAAATGAGCCATAAATTACTTTTCTCCTATGTTGCTGTCACTTTCAGTAGGTAGTATAAATCTGACAGAAATGATAGGTTTTGGACTAGTCCATCTCTTCATAGGGGATTCTCAGCAAGACTTTTATTCTTTATAAAGATATTCCCTAAAAAGGATTTATACAATGATGCTGGCCAGCTTCCCTGCTCGCTACACAGTTTTTTGGCAGTTGAACAGAGCAACTGCCATTCCTGTCATTCACTAAGTGCTTTTGAAAATAAATAAATCCCTGAGAATCCCCGATGAAGAGATAGACTAGTCCAACACCTGTCACTTCTGTCAGATTTCTACTACCTACTGTAAGTGACAGCAACATAGGAAAAAAGTAATTTATGACTCATTTGTATATGTTTGCACATATTTAAAATGTTTCGCCATAGTGCCCCTTTAAGGTGGAAGTCCAGGCAAACATGTTGTTAGTTCTGGGAAGGGCAGAGAAGGCTTTACTTCTGTCCTTGTCCCTTTTGAAGGACATCTACAGTATCTGCACTTCCTGAACCCCCAAGACAGCAGCCACTGGAACAGAAATACATTTCAGAATTTTATGGCTGTCACTAAACATGTTAGGGATAAATGTTCATAAACAAGTGTCAAAACTCCAGTCCACGTATGCCGAAATCATTTATGCCCCTAGTTTTCTCATGTCTCCTCAACAATCCCACAGACAGCAATAAAATCCTAATAAACATTCCCTGATTATCCTTCCCTGGCCTTTTCAAAACAAAAAACTGCTGCCTTAGCATTCACTTTAAGAAACACTGGGGTATATTCTGCAAACTGCTGTAAAATTGCCAGGCGTAGGCAGTATGCTGACATTTTACCAGCACTTATGGCAATTACATATTGCGCAAATAGCACAACTCGTGTTACCTAAGTGGCACATGCTTTGCTAGTGTAACATGCAGTATGTAACCAGCTTCAGTACTGGTAAAACTGCAGTGCGCTACCTGCACCCAGCAATTTTTAAAGCAGTTTATTGAATATACCCCCTTGCCTAGTGTAAGGCTATGTTCAGAGCTGGCATTGCACTGCAAATCCTGCAAGAGCAGAATCGCAACACACTGGAGGGGAACAGTAAAGGTGAGATGCATACAGAATATACAACGTATGTTTTACAACAACTGTTAACTCACATGTTATGCGGTACTGCACAAGTCCAGCGCATCACACTGTTAACATGCCTATTTGAATGTACCATTACAGCACAATCGCATCGCACCCCACTGTGAGCATAGCCTAAAAACTATGAAAGATTTTTGACTGAGACTAGCAGGAGATCTTGACATACTGTTTCCTTATTAACCCTCTTCTGCACAAAGAGGAAGCGGGAATTTTGCACTACAGTGGGCAGAACCATTCTGCGGTGAGGGGTGGGGGTGTACAGTAGGAGGATTTAGCAATCTTGTAGCATTCAAATATATTATTTAAACATAATTTAGGAAATACAAATAAATACATTAAGAGAAGAAGAAACTACATCATTTGCCTTGCACAAAAGTTCATCAGTTTTCACCTATTTCAATAGTAATAATAATAAAAAATCAACGCCAAGTCCTATGTCATCTAGGAAATTCACCTAGCAATAGGATTGCCAGCAAGAAATTACCCAAACAGACATCCAATAATCAGCAGAGTATTGCTGAATGCAGAGGCATCTGCCAGGGACAGGGTAGCACAAGGCTCCACACCTAGACACTGGCACAGACAGAAACAGCGCAAGAAAAAAACAGAGCAGAACTGATGCAAAAATGGATATTTAGCTCAACGCTTCTGATTGGTCATTCTGATCAACTGTTCCACCTCTGCATCGGATTTGCTCCAATCCTCCCTATGCTGGATTTGATAAATCTGACCCACTTGGTGCAAGAGCAATTCACTAGTGACAGAGACACACTGCTTCACACTGAATGTCAGATGGCCGTCCACTAGTGATGGAGTGATGCACTGCTCCACTGCTTGACACTGAATGGCAGAGAGGCACCACTAGTGACGGAGTGGTGCACTGCTCCACTGCTTGACACTAAATGGCAGAGAGGCACCACTAGTGACGGAGTGGTGCACTGCTTCACTGCTTGACACTGAATGGCAGAGAGGCACCACTAGTGATAGAGTGGTACATTGCTTCACTGCTTGACACTGAATGGCAGAGAGGCACCCCTAGTGACAGAGTGGTGCATTGCTCCACTGCTAGACACTGAATGACAGAGGCACCCCTAGTGACGGAGTGATGCACTGCTCCACTGCTAGACAATGAATGGTAGAGAGAGGCACCCCTAGTGACGGAGTGATGCACTGCTCCACTGCTAGACACTGAATGGCAGAGAGGCGCCCCTAGTGACGGAGTGATGCACTGCTCCACTGCTAGACACTGAATGGCAGAGAGGCACCCCTAGTGACGGAGTGATGCACTGCTCCACTGCTAGACACTGAATGGCAGAGAGAGGCAGCCCTAGTGATGGAGTGATGCACTGCTCCACTGCAAGACACTGAATGGCAGAGAGGCACCCCTAGTGACAGAGTGGTGCACTGCTCCACTGCTAGACAATGAATGGCACAAAGAGGCAGCCCTAGTGACAGAGTGGTGCACTGCTCCACTGCTAGACACTGAATGGCAGAGAGGCACCCCTAGTGACGGAGTGATGCACTGCTAGACACTGAATGGCAGAGAGGCACCCCTAGTGACGGAGTGATGCACTGCTAGACACTGAATGGCAGAGAGGTATCCACTAGTTATGGGGTGAAGCACTGCTAGACACTGAATGGCAGAGAGGTATCCACTAGTTATGGGGTGAAGCACTGCTAGACACTGAATGGCAGAGAGGTATCCACTAGTTATGGGGTGAAGCACTGCTAGACACTGAATGGCAGAGAGGCACCCCTACTGATGCACTGCTAGACAATGAATGGCAGAGAGGCACCCCTAGTGACGGAGTGATGCACTGCTAGTGACGCTATACTGACTATTGGGAGTAGATTTGGGGGATTCTCCCTGCTGACCATCATATTGCTGAGCCAGCTGTTACCAGGTCACACAGGCCCAAACTAAAGGGTCTATCTGTTTTTACAGACTTTTACTGTTTTTCTTGGTTATACTACTTTGCAGGTGCTCATATACTACCTAACTGAAACTATTTACAAATAAAATCCCAAGCTGATGGTTTTATATCAATGCCCAAAGCAAAAAATAGTCTTTGCTTTATGTAATCCTGCTAATAGCATTGGTATGGCTTGCATATCTGGTTTCTGCCCTGCTTCCCATGCAATTCTCCACAGTGTAGTTGCATAGTTTAGGCTAATTCAATTGTGCTTTGAAACATAGCTCACAGTACAGTTCATACAATGTACAGCATTTCCTCACAGCGACATGTACATCACACGGCATCACTGATAACATTCAGTTAGATAATGCAGCCTATGGCTCCATGCTTATTGGCTCCGCAAACCCCAGAGAACCATGCTTGGCAAGGGGTGGTAGAATATAACAGTGCTAGAAGGCTACCCTGCTGTTCACCTCTACACTGATGAATCGTTTACGTAAGTTAATATTGCCATCAACTAAATGGAAAAATATGAAACAGCACACTTAGATGCATGCACTGATCTTGTTCTAATAAACACAGCTCACTTTGAAGCATCTAAACCGCAATAAGCTTTCTTTGCCATACTTTACCATAAAATGTCTTAAAGCCCAGTTTGGGCAATAAGCTCATGGACAATGACTTAATACTGAATGAAAGAAAAGAACTTTCTCTTGTGCTTCCTGCACTAATCAGCTACTGAGCTGCTTACTTGCCACTCTGAGGCATCTGCTAATCTAGTTTTCAGGAGTCATTTAGTGAAACTAATACTGTTTCAGGAGTAAGGAATCCTAGACCGCTAATGAGTCAAATCTACTTCCTGTCAGCTCTGATTGATCCAGTTTTAGGCTGCATACAATGTGGATGCAAGCCAGAATTAGGCCAGGGGGGCCCACTTGTGTTTGCAAATTGTTCTCAAACCGCTTAGTGCAAATTGGCTACATAAATGGAGCGATTTATAAAGCGATTTTAGGCCCTGCTTTCCCAATTAAATGGCTCCAAAATAGGTGTCGGCAAAGTGCAATCACTCCTTCGCGCTTAACTCCATTAACTTTCATTAGCCTGACCCTTTGAAATGGCCGGCGCAGCTAAAAACACTCTAGTGGGCCATAGCCCTCATCTGCATTTCTTTGAACATGTCTACTAAGGAGGAGAAAATATACCCTACAATATTGTGTTATATAATCAACAGAATAATGAGTCTGGCCATGACGGCCAATACCATATGACGATGGGGGGGCATGTCATACTGGGCACAGGGAGGTCAGGTTAGTCATGTTATCTGTAGTGGTGAAAATAGAAAGAAACAAGGCAATGCTGGCAAACTACATCATGGCGGTAATATATAATAGATTTATGAATGTATCGGAGTGGAATAACATCATTGTGGCTAAATAGTTAGCAATGTTGCCTTGCAGCTCTAAGGCCTGAGACCCACTGGCAGTACTTTTGCAGCAATTGGTAGAGCGATGCATTAGTGTAACCCTATGGGGTTGGTTCAACTTGCAGCGTTGCGCTGGTGAAGTAATAAAAAATCTCTGCATGCAGCATGTTGGAAGCGATCCCTGAACAATCTCATTAATGACTGCAGAGCCAAATCGTGATCGCTATGGCAATTGGGTTTGAAATCATGGGCTACCAGTGGGTCCCTAGCCTAAGGCTTGGTTACATTCCCACCCAGGATATTACCTACATGGCATCTCTGTAGGCCCTCATCATGTTTGTACTTGCTTCCTATGGTTGCTTGTTTCTCCCACATCCCAAAAACAAACTGGTGGGATTTCTTCCCCAATAAATGAGCCTACTTTGTGAAACGTATATTATGTTGTAGGCCTTTCTGAATAGGTATCTGTAAAGTGCTGCATCATAAACCGACTCTATAAAGATTCATAATAATCGTCCTGTTGTCCTTGAACAGGGTTGTCAAACTCCATTCCTCGGAGGCCATATCCATATCAGTGTTTAGGATGTACTGAGAAATTGAGAAATGTGTTAAACTTGATAATCCATATCTTTCCTAATTCAGTCCCATCAATTAATTTGAGCTGAGCCAAAAATGTGTGTGGACCTCGGTCCTTGAGGACTGAAGTATGACATCAACTTCCAAGAACATGCAGACTGTACACTGGCAGACACTGTTCTAAGATTAGACCTAGACAAATGTACTCCATGCATGAAGACCATCAGCCCTCTACTCTGCTATATAACTGGACTGTGCAAAGGTAGCTCTACATAGAGATGTTGGCTAGCCAGTAGCCACAGTGAGATTTGCACCATTGGTGTGCTACAAATAACATAGAGTGAGGCAATGATCAATAATGCTATATTACTGATTATGTTTTCTACTCCCAACTTTTTGCGGATATTGTGGAAAATTCTCAGCAGCTTTGCAATCTCCAAAGACATCACTTAAGCTGAAAGATAATTCTGAGTTTATGGAGTCAGTGAAACCCTGTAGAGCAGTCTGAGATAAATTGCTTAAGCAGAGCACAGAGTGTAGCTTGTTTACTATTATTATAAGTATAGGGTAGCAGCTTACACTACATATACTGTGGCTGGCATGCCTGTATCTTAAAAAGTGTTCTACAACAATGCAAGTATACTGCATTTTTTTTATTAGGGCCTCATTTTAATTTATTTTAGCCATACGTAATTATAAATTACATTAACACTGTGACTCATAAAATAAATCTAAAAGCTGATTGTGCATAGAACAAGTTCTCAGAGCTACAGTATTCCAAATGTGCTGTATCACGGCTCTCAGTATTTGTATACTTTTAAGGAACCATTCAAAGGAGCGCAGATTCATAGCATAGTTATAGGAGCGCAGATTTATCACTAACAAGTAAGAAAGAATATTGGGAGGAAAGTCAATTTTTTGTCGAGGTAACCAGCCCTCAACAACCCTGTTGCTACTGATTGAAAGGTGTTCTCCTTGTTCCTAACGTACGTAGTTCATATAAAAGGCACGTGTTGCACAAGGCGCCATCACAATCTCAGCCAGGAGAAAGACTGACCATCCAAACTACGTGTCAGCTGGGGGCTCTTCTTGAGAATTGTCAAAGGATGAATTTATTGCTTCCAGGAAAGGCCCAGGATAGGTTTGTGCTATGTGTTGGATTCCTTTGTCTGCGTTGCCATCTTCATTCGGCTCTTCCCTGGTGCCAAAGGCAGGGCAGGATCTGGTCCGTGCATAATTTGGCTCTGCTCGGGTGGTTCTCGCGTTGCCAATCATCTCACTGACTGTGCTTATTGGGGACGCCCGCCACCTTCTCCTCTGCAACTGATCTTCTTTGTGTTTTATGGAATACCACGCCAGAAATATAAAAATGAATCCTAAGAATTTCAGACCCGCTGCCAGTCCAAAATAAACGAAGCGAAATGATGTCACGTTGTATTCCCAGCAGGAGCCTTGTACTCCACAGTCCTGCTGCCAAAGCATGCAAGTTGTATCAATAACAGCCCCAAAGTAGATCGGTGTAGGAATGTAAGCTGCAAAAACAAAGAGACGTTGGAGAGAGGTTGGAAATATACATCTTTTCACACAATAAATAATGTGCAGCCAGGCGCGGTAGGTTGCCAATGTAATTACAGAGAGTTAGATGGAAAATGTACAGCTAACTCCAGGGTGCTTTTTGTATATAAAGCATACAAAGGCAACCTTATTTAATTCCATGTTTGCATTTATTGAGACGGTAAGGTGAACATTTCTTAAAGTGAGATTCAAGGTACAGAAATGTGACAGTGCTGTATAGCTGGACATACACTATTCAAGTTCTAGTAGATTGGACATTAGATTTACTAAAGCCGTTCAACTACAGGAAAAAAAAACGATGAAAGGCCTGCTTAATGAAACAGTGATTAGGGAAGGCCATTCTTGGCAGATCCACAGGAAGAAGAAAGCATGGGGTGGGGCCTGGCAGAAGTAGTGAGGGAGGGAGACTCCATAGCTTTGTGCTGCATTGAGCAGAACAATGTTTGAGGCGGTGGTCGTGTGGCCGATATTAGATCAGATCACTGCAGAGATCTGATCTAATACTGAGTGGGGCCAGGTGGAAAAAGACCAATAACAGGTAGATATCAATAATTGCAAACCTAATGCTGTTCACCTATCTTAAATTGTATCCTGATACTGTACACAGTGACTAATTTATACTTACCTGGGGTTTCCTCCAGCCCCATGAGGACTATTGGCTCCCTTCCCACCTCTGGTATCATCTAAAGTCGGTGCCAGTACTGGTGTTCTGCGCCTGCACAACCTGGCCAACCATGTGTTCACCCCGGGACTACTGTGCAGACGCAGAACGATCCCTGCTTCAGGAGAGGGACGAGAGGCGTGCAGAACACCACAGCTGAATAAGATACCGGAGGTGATCCAGGGACAAGGGAGCGGCCCAGGGAGTGCGTTGAGGGAGACCATGGGGTTGGAGGAAGCCCCAGGTAAATATAACTACACCAATGAATGCCTATGGGCCTGTTTCCACTAAACACAATTTTTCTGATGCAGATTTCCCATAGGCATTCATTGGAGTTTTCTGCATCCAGAATCTGTGTGTAGTGGAAACAGGCCCTAAGGTATCCTTTAACTCATTAGCAGCTTCAAACTAATGTTTTTGTTTGAAGACTGCTGTGCACTCTAAACCTCTGCCGGCAAATCTCGTTTGGCTGGTGCAGCCAAAGGAGCAGGCGACAGGGAGCAGCTATAGTTACCTGTTCCGGACGGCTTCTTCTCTTCCTCCACCAGCGGTTTTGAACCAACGGGTCTTCTGGGTCCCGATCACATGATATGAAACGTGATTGGGATCCAGGAGACCATGTCAGCGTTACAATGCCACCCACTGGTGGAAGAAGGGTGATGGAAGAGTCTGTTCCATTGCCCCTCTTCCACCACCGGGTCATGCTGTAATGCTGACACAGTTTCCTGGATCCCGGTCACGTCATATCATGTGATTGGAACCGAGAAGACATGTTGGTATTACATTGCTGCCATGGTGCAGGAGAGAAGAAGAGGATCCAGCAGTTCGGGCAGATAACTATAACATTTCCCTGCCGCCCACTCTGCACATCCTGCCAGGCTGGGGAAGGCACACTTCCTCAGCGGCAGGAAAAATTCGGCCCTGCAGCCAAATAAAGTTTTACTTTATTTGGCTGCTAAAGGGTTAAAGGTTAATGGATGTGACATGGGGCCTGATGCAGCAAGATCCAGTAAATTTGCCATGTACGGGGAGCAGACGGCAATTTTACTGCTACTAACTCAGGGGAGCACCAGCCTTTAACTCTTAGCACCATTTGTAATTTGTGTGTTGCTATGGTAACGCGTGTTATGCCATGCATTATCATAGCAACATACAAGTTAACTCGGCAACGCACATGGCGCTAAGGCCGGTGATAGTAATGGTAAAATTGCTGTGTGCTTCTTGTGCACAGCGGACTTTGCTGCATCAAGCCGATGAGGAAATAAACATACGTATGTACAGTCCCAATCCATCCTAGGACTGGGCTTTGTTCCTTTGTTCTTCTTTATTATTGTAAGAGTTAAGAATCCAGGGGCCATATGCAGCAGGCAAGCTTCTTATTACCTAACAGAATGTACCGGCAAATTCAATTGTTGGCTTCAACTGAGCGTGTCCAACCTAGAAAAGGCAAATAGTAGCTATTAGTAGCTATTTGCCAGAGCATTGCTTGTAGCTACCTGGTGAAGAGGAGCAAGGTTTTGTGCTGTGCAGCTGTCTTTCAGTACCACAACACTTCTAACTCATTTCCACATGAAATCCACCACACTCGTCACATTTGTCAGGCAACTCACCCGACATCTGTGGCTCTCCACCGCTACAGCCTCAGGCTGCAGGGCAGTCACGTCCACCGCCACATGCCAGACTCCCCTGAGACTGTTGCTCCCTGTCGTTTCTGCGACAACTGGAAAGGACCACCATCGCTTCTTCTTAAATCACTGCAAACCGGAGCCCTGGCAAAATCATGTTCACAGCTCCCGCCAGGGCTCCCCATTGGTCCACCTATGTCATGGACTATGCAGGCTGGTATAGCTTAGTATGGCAGAGCCCCACGCAGGTTGGCTCAGCCATTCTGAATATACCAATCTGCATGGGGACAACAGGTTAAAGGAAAATAGTATTGGTTAGCTTAGTGGACCAATGAGAATTCCCCTCAGGGGAGAATTCTAATTGGTTGAGACCGTGGACCAATGGGGAGCCCCGGTTGCGGGCTCAAAGATGGTTTTTCCTAAGCTCCTTGCATAGTGTTGCACCAGAAACTCGGGCAATGCAACAGGTGAACTATCCCAGCTGGCAGCGGCTGTGCAGCGGGTGGTATGGATGATAGTGCCCAACAAAGGAGCAGTGGTAGTCCAACAGGACCAGTGGCTGAGAGACAGCACTTCAAGCGTAATTAAAGGAGGAGACAGAAGAAAGGAGTCACAAAAGAAATAAGTGACAGTTGAAAAAAGAAGAATGAAGAAGTTTGCTATTTTGAATAATTTATTTATTTATTTATTTTTTTAGACAAAATAGCTAAGGAGTCAAAAATGACTCGCTTTACCTATATAAAAGATGGGCATCTGGGATAACCTTAGTAAAGGAAGCTTCCAGATGACAAAACACGTTGGTGGCAGATGGCCAGAATTTTCACCAGCTCTGAGCAGATTTTCGCCCGTTTGCCTTAACCACTTGAGGACCTCAGTGTTAAACCCCCCTAAAGACCAGGCCATTTTTCACAAAAAAGGGCCACTGCAGCTTTAAGGCCTTGCTGCAGGGCCGCACAACACAGCACACAAGTTTCTCCCCACTAACAGAGTTCTCTGTTGGTGGGGTCTGATCACTCCTAGGTTGTTTATTTTTATTTTTTGTAAATATTTATTTTTGTTAATCAATTTGGTGTTTTTTTTAATTTTTTCCCCCCGCTAGCCAATTTGATTGACTGTCATAGATCGCATCGCTGTACAGGCGGCATCGCCGCTGGGAGACTGATGGCGGAGCTCTGCTCCGTCATTCATGCGGAGATGCGCGCGCGATCTCCTGCAATCCCTGCCACAAGGGCCTTACGGCAATCTGCGTTAGGCGGTCCTGGGGCTTCCACCGTGTCCACACCCATCGGCGTGATGCGGTCGGCAAGAGGTTAATACTTGTTTGGAAGCATTGCTTCCTGGTGGCATGAAGGGGGAACTGCATAGGGAAAAATCGCCCAAGCAAGTGTTCTTTCTGCTCTGATGAGTGCTTATTACAGTTGAATTAGGCAACAGTCGCATCACCTTATTTTAGAACTTTCCAGCAGGAATTGCATAGGGCCCCAGGTCTCTACAGTTTCTCTGTAGTCAGATGACAGGACTGCATATCTCTAATTAATACCTAATTATAAATTGAAAAACTCTTGCATAAATAAGGAGAAAAACACACCTGCTTGCAGAGAACAGATAACAATATCTGTAGTTCACAATCTGTCTGCAGGAGAGCTGAACAGCATAAAAAATCTGCCCTTTTCAGAGCCCTGTGCCCATATGCGATTAACTTTTTCTCCTGAGTTTTCTCCTAGGAGATAATTTTTCATCTTCGATTTAGAATAACCATTCAGCAATGGTAAAGGACCAAAAAGTTGGTGAATTATTTTGAGTACTTATTTGCATGTTAGTGGTTTAAAAGGCATTTTATTGACAAGTTGTGAAAATGTCACCTAGGCAAAAGCTCAGGAGAAAAAGTCAATTGATTATGGGCCATAATGTCAGTACTACGTATATAAATGAATAATAATAAAAATAATATCTGTTAACTCCTTAAATTGCAGAGTGCCCCATAATAGGGGGTAAGTGGAATAAAAATGTATGGGAGATGCAACAGATCACCCCATTTAATAAATTGCAGATACTGCTAAACATGGGATACAGACCAGAAAGGTCCACTTGTAATACTGTATTAATAACTAGGACTCTTATTTCGTTTAGGAATTACCAGTACTAGTTACACACTGTACTATGCAATTCCAACAGCAGCACAACACCTCCACCTTGTGGGCAAAAGTGGTTACTACCAAACAAAAGAAATTCATTACCGTATTATTTACCTTATTAGCTTAAATTATTGCTTAGCCTTAGGCTATAAAATTGTTCAAACTTGTTTCAGACACAAAAGCTATTTTAATAATTATTCTCAATAGTGAGAAAATAAAGAAAATGTTGCAGTAATCTACACAACATGGCTAGATAGTGTAATGGTTAGGGGCTCTGCCTCCAATACAGATGAGCTGGGTTCAAATGTAGGCTCTTTCTGTTCAGAATGCCTGCACCTATTCAGTAAGGAGTCATTGGGCTAGACTCCCTAACATGCACGGAACTATAACGCGTGGCAGAGGTAAAGTAGAAATTAGAGGAGACAGAAACTGCAAGCCTCAGTCTTGGTGGAGCATATCTCAGTCCAACAAATGAACGTGAGGTATGCCCCACCAGCGAACCAGTCTCTTGTGACTAAGCCCCACTCACTGGACTGTGTGCAAGAAGCACACAAACAACACACATAAAGTTCAACAGGATATACAATAAACTACGTAACGTGTTGTATTTACAGTGGCTTGCAAAAGTATTCAGCCCCCTTGAAGTTTTCCACATTTTGTCACATTACTGCTACAAACATGAATCAATTTTATTGGAATTCCACATGAAAGACCAACACAAAGTGGTGTACATGTGAGAAGTGGAACGAAAATCATACATGATTCCAAACATTTTTTACAAACAAATAACTGCAAAGTGGGGTGTGCGTAATTATTCAGCCCCCTTTGGTCTGAGTGCACACAGTTGCCCATACACATTGTCTGATGAGTGCTAATAACTAAATAGAGTGCACCTGTGTGTAATCTAATGTCAGTACAAATACAGCTGCTCTGTGACGGCCTCAGAGGTTGTCTAAGAGAATATTGGGAGCAACACCATGAAGTCTAAAGAACACACCAGACAGGTCAGGGATAACGTTATTGAGAAATTTAAAGCAGGCTTAGGCTACAAAAAGATTTCCAAAGCCTTGAACACTGTTCAAGCGATAATTCTGAAATGGAAGGAGTATGGCACAACTGTAAACCTACCAAGACAAGGCCGACCACCTAAACTCACAGACCAAACAAGGAGAGCGCTGATCAGAAATGCAGTCAAGAGGCCAATGGTGACTCTAGACAAGCTGCAGATATCTACAGCTCAGGTGGGGGAATCTTTCCATAGGAAAACTATTAGTTGTGCACTGCACAAAGTTGGCCTTTATGGAAGAGTGGCAAGAAGAAATCCATTGTTAACAGAAAAGCATAAGAAGTACCGCTAGCAGTTTGCCACAAGCCATGTGGGGGGCACAGCAAACATGTGAAAGAAGGTGCTCTGGTCAGATGAGACCAAAATGGAACTTTGTGGCCAAAATGCAAAATGCTATGTGTGGCGAAAACTAACACTGAACATCACTCTGAACACACACCATCCCCACTGTCAAATATGGTGGTGGCAGCATCATGCTCTGGGGGTGCTTCTCTTCAGCAGGGACAGGGAAGCTGGTCAGAGTTGATGGGAAGATGGATGGAGCCAAATACAGGGCAATCTTGGAAGGAAACCTCTTGGAGTCTGCAAAAGACTTGAGACTGGGGCGGAGGTTCACCTTCCAACGACCCTAAACATAAAGCCAGGGCAACAATGGAATGGTTTAAAACAAAACATATCCATGTGTTAGAATGGCCCAGTCAAAGTCCAGATCTAAACCCAATCGAGAATCTGTGGCAAAATCTGAAAACTGCTGTTCACAAACGCTGTCCATCTAATTTGACTGAGCTGGAGCTGTTTTGCAAAGAAGAATGTGCAAGGATTTCAGTCTCTAGATGTGCAAAGCTGGTAGAGAAATACCCTAAAAGACTGGCAGCTGTAACTGCAGCAAAAGGTGGTTCTACAAAGTATTGACTCAGGGGGCTGAATAATTACGCACAGCCCACTTTGCAGTTATTGATTTGTAAAAAATGTTTGGAATCATATATGATTTTCGTTCCACCTCTCACGTGTACACCACTTTGTATTGGTCTTTCACATGGAATTCCAATAAAATTTATTCATGGCAGTAATGTGGCAGTAATATGACAAAAGGTGGAAAACTTCAAGGGGGCCGAATACTTTTGCAAGCCACATATCATAACTCACAGAGCCGTAGCTAGGGCTTTCAGCGCCCGGGGTCAAAGACTATTAATGCACCCCCTAAGGAGGGACCTGCACGCGCCAAAAAGGGGGCATGGCCACACCATAAAAGGTGGGCGTGGTAATGGGTGGGGCCAAATATTCATGACTTTAGCAGTGGTGTAAAAGGTCTGCCAGGGAAGTTTGAGCTCTACCAAAGTATTTCCCCCCCAAAATAAATGTAATCTGACAGCATTTCACCAAAAATACATGTCATTTGTCAAAGGTTCCTCCAAAATACAGATAATATGGTAATGGTTCCCCCAAAATAGACATAATCTGGCAGCAGTGGTTACCCCAATATACATATAATCTGGCAGCTATTCCCCAAAATACACTTAATCTAGCAGCAGCTATTTTATTCTTTGTAGTTACTCCCATTTATAGCCAGAGGAAGTGGGTGAAATACCTGCAAAATGCATTGCACTGTTTTTGGTATATACAATAAAGTTATTGCCTGATTCAAGTCAATTCAGGTTCTCAACGGAGAGGCGAGTCCACCGCTACCACCCATTTGAAACTGTTTTAGTACATTTTAATCTTCCTGACACCTGCTTTTCCCTTTATCAATTATTATAAAAATATGCATCACCCCCATCATAATTATATAGCATTATTTTTACAGTGGAAAACAAATTCTTGATTACCGCACAAAAACAATGTGCTTTTCTAAAAAGCCACATGAATTAAGGTAGGTAAGAAAAGAAACATTAAACACAAGATAAAAACAATTTTGAGTACTTTTTTGCTTACGTTGGTTTTATGTGGTTACTACTGTAGTACCTCTTGCAGCATGCCTATACATATAAATAGTGCAGGCTATCTTACCTTGTTTCCCCCGAAAATAAGGCACTGTCTTATATTAACTTTTACTTCAAAATATCTGCTAGGGCTTATTTTCAGGGAGGCCTTATATTTTGTGGGGGTAGTCAGATCCCCTTTAGTATCCCCTACTACATACAGTATCCAGATCCCCCAGTATATAGCCAGAAATCCCCTCACCCCCCCCCCCCCCCAGTATATAGCCAGATCCCTCTAGTATATAGCCAGATTACCTTCAACCCCCCCCCCCCCCCCCGGGAACCGATTTACCCCCTCTGCTCCTGGCTCCCATCTCCAGAGAGTCGGATCCCCCTGCGGCTTATGTCGTGCTTAATTATAATTCAAACCTCAGATCAGCGGTGAAGACAGCTAAAGTTGTACAGTAACAGAGCCCGTATACAGGAAGTGATCTCTGTTTACTTCCTGTATACGGCGGTGCTGTTACTGTACAACTTTAGCTGCCTTCACCGCTGATCTGAGATGTGAATTACAAGCCGCAGGGGGATCCAACTTTCTGGAGGAGGGGGCCAGGATCAGAGGAGGTAAATCAGCAGCAGTGGAGGGGGGTTGAGCAGGTGAACTATACCCCAACTTCCCCATCGCCGGCCCTTGCTCTTTGCTGTGTCCCTGTCTCTTCCACTACAGCTAGGTATTATTTTCGGGGGAGGGCTTATTTTAGGGGAAACACAGCATTATGTGCACCACTAATTTTTACTACATTTTGATAACAATCTATTTGTTTTATGTGCAAAGACTGGCACATATTCAAAGTATTGCAATTTAGGCGAGTTCAGTTTTTCGCCAATTCTTTTTTTTGCTTGTAGCATGAATTTGGCCCAAATGCTCAGATAGAAAACATTGTAGATTGGTGATTGAAAATACTTACCAAGAGTTCTCAGCAAAACAAACTGCATTCCTAATGCAAATGGCCTCTCACCTTCTTCCACTGACCTGCAAGATAGAAGAACCATTGATTTAACAAGAAAAAAACAACAACAAAAACGAAAACTGGAAATCATCCAGAGTCTTTCAGTTGTTTAAAAGGGGTTTGTTGGGAAAATATGAAATTATTGTCAGCAGATGTAGGATAGTCAGCAGAATTGTGATTTTAGGTATTGGAGATCATTGTATGAGGTTTGGGGAGGAGGAAGAAAGTCCCCCAAAGAGTATAAGACACTAAAAAACTGTTTAAAAAGTGGACTCAGTATGAAACATCTTTAGGGTAAAAAGGAGGTTGTTTATTAGTCAACAACGTGTTTCACGGGAGTCAACCCGCTTCCTCAGGGCAGTAAATGGTGTCTTAGGGCAAGTATTGCACAGCTTGGAGCATCTGCACACTATTCACAGACCTGAGGAAATGGGTTATCTCTATTGTACAAGGTTTGATTCCCACAAGGAGTAGTGTCGTATTAATACTGCATGTATTGACTGCAGGTTCCTCTGCCGCTTCAGAGTGGATGTGTGAACAAACAGAACCACTGCTCATGCATAAATAGTGGTAAAATCCCTCCACTGCATTTACACAGTGAAGATGAGGACAAACTTGCTAATGAAACTGCGCAAACACTGCACCTGATGATCACTATCCCATTGAATTCTAGTGGAATAGCAATCGATCTGCTAGGCATATCGGGCTATAATAGACCTGTGTATGGCTAGTAGGGATGAATGAACAAAACTGAAGAGTTTTGTCTTGAAATGAATCAACCACAAATGTTGCTTTGCGAGATTATCATGATCTTGACAGTCAAGTTCACCATGTGGCAGAGAATTGAAGTGAGAAGCAGGTGGTGGTTGCCATATTTTTTTATTTTTTAAACAGTCTTGCTGATTTCTTTGGGGCAGGCGAGTGTCGCTTGCTAAGGAGGTGGGAAGAAGGGAGTGTGAGGAGGAATCTAGCTGGCGGTAGTGAAGATCTGGTCACCTGTGCTCTGCTTCAGCAGATTTCTTTTAATGCACAATTTACTGTATACTTAAAGAGGAACTCCAGTGAAAATAATGTAATAAAAAAGTACTTCATTTTTACAATAATTATGTATAAATTATTTAGTCAGTGTTTGCCCATTGTAAAATCTTTTAAATCCCTGATTTACATTCTGTCACACAGTACAGACCAAAAGTTTGGATACACTTTCTCATTCAAAGAGTTTTCTTTATTTTCATGACTATGAACATTGTAGATTCACACTGAAGGCATTCAAACTATGAATTAACAAATGCGGAAGTATAGTACATAATTAAAAAGTGTGCAACAACTGAAAATATGACATATTCTAGGTTCTTCAAAGCAGCCACCTTTTGCTTTGATTACTGATTTGCACACTCTTGGCATTCTCTTGATGAGCTTCAAAAGGTACTCACCTGAAATGGTCTTCCAACAGTCTTGAAGGAGTTTCCAGAGATGCTTAGCACTTGTTGGCCCTTTTGCCTTTACTGCGGTCCAGCTCACCCCAAACCATCTCAATTGGGTTCAGGTCTGGTGACTGGAGGCCAGGTCATCTGGCACAGCACCCCATCACTCTCCTTCCTGGTCAAATAGCCTTACACAGCCTGGAGGTGTGTTTGGGGTCATTGTACTGTTGAAAAATAAATTATGGTCCAACTAAATGCAAACCGGATGCAATAGCATGCCGCTGCAAGATGCTGTGGTAACCATGCTGGTTCAGTATGCCTTCAATTTTGATTAAATCCCCAACAGTGTCACCAGTGAAGCACCCCCCACACCCACACCATCACACCTCCTCCTCCATGCTTCACAGTGGGAACCAGGCATGTAGAGACCATCCATTCACCTTTCTGTCACACAAAGACACGGTGGTTGGAACCAAAAATCTCACATTTTGACTCATCAGACCAAAGCACAGATTTCCACTGGTCTAATGTCCATTCCTTGTGTTCTTTAGCCCAAACAAGTCTCTTCTGCTTGTTGCCTGTCCTTAGCAGTGGTTTCCTAGCAGATATTCTACCATGAAGGCCTGATTCACACAGTCTCCTTTTAACAGTTGTTCTAGAGATGTGTCTGCTGCTAAAACTCTGTGTGGCATTGACCTGGTCTCTAATATGAGCTGCTGTTAACCTGTGATTTCTGAGGCTGGAGACTTGGATGAACTTATCCTCCGCAGCAGAGGTGACTCTTGGTCTTCTTTTCCTGGGGCGGTCCGCATGTGAGCCAGTTTCTTTGTAGCTTTTTATGGTTTTTGAGACTGCTCTTGGGGACACTTTCAAAGTTTTCCCAATTTTTCGGACTGACTGACCTTCATTTCTTAAAGTAATGATGGCCACTCATTTTTCTTTACTTAGCTGCTTTTTTCTTGCCATAATACAAATTCTAACAGTCTATTCAGTAGGACTATCAGCTTTTAATCCACCTGACTTTTCCACAAAGCAACTGATGGTCCTAACCCTGTTTATAAGGCAAGAAATCCCACTTATTAAACCTGACAGGGCACACCTGTGAAGTGAAAACCATTTCAGGTGACTACCTCTTGAAGCTCATCAAGAGAATGCCAAGAGCGTGCAAAGCAGTAATCAAAGCAAAAGGTGGCTACTTTGAAGAACCTAAAATATGTCATATTTTCAGTTGTTTCACACTTTTTGGTTATGTACTATACTTCCACATGTGTTAATTCATAGTTTGGATGCCTTCAGTGTGAATATACAATGTTCATAGTCATGAAAATAAAGAAAACTCTTTGAATGAGAAGGTGTGTCCAAACTTTTGGTCTGTACTGTATATTACATGGTGACATTTTCACTGTTGGCACTTGGTGTAGCTGCTGCATGTTTTTTGGCAGTTGGAAACAGCTGTACACAGCTTTTTCCCACAATGCAGCAAGGTTCCCAGACAGGAAACTGCCAGGAGTACGTACTCAAGAATTTCTTGTGAGAGGGGTTTCACCACAATATCAGTCATTCAGCGCCCCCTGATGGTCTGTTTGTGAAAAGGAAGATTTCTCGTGTAAAATGGGGTATCAGCTACTGATTGGGATAAAGTTCAATTCTTGGTCGGAGTTTCTCTTTAAATACCTATTAAAGGCAACTATAACAAAGGTAAAACAGGTCTTTAAGAATGTCAGATCAAATTTCTGTTGGCCTCAGTACTGCTGAGCACTGACAGCACCTCCACTATTCTACACATGCATTCATAACGTCACACCATCAGTCCATGCTCCATCATCTCCATGCCCCACATACAAGAAGACAAACAACCACACCATGAAACCATCATAGACATTTGTGAATGCCATAGATGAAGTGAAAAGCTCTATTTAAGCATGTTATTTCGCTCTGCAGGAAGCAGGCCTGGCTATATATAAATTCCTTAATGCACATTTATTCGCTCTTTAAAGTGAGCAGCTCGGTGGAAAGGCTGCCTCAGGCTGTAGATGTACACACTGCAAGCCTGTGATATTTAGTACAGTTCCTTTCAGGACAGTAGTGACAAACTCAATGAGGCAGAATGGTGGAGAAGAACGCTTGCAGGCTATGTGTCTCGTATCATGTGTGGCTGAAAGCAAGGCTTTCTGTGTGCCTCTAATCTACACTTCCAAATGTCAGATGGCAGCCAGTATCCATGCAGAGAATAGACGCATACACAGCTTGTTCACTTAATAAACAATTGCAATCCACGGAGAAAGGGAACCGCACTGGAAACAAGAACTGTTCTTCTTCCAGTTCTGTTATATTTGGCTTGTCAAAGCACATAGCAAACAGACACAAACAGTAAGTTACGCCACATAGGGCATAAATCCAATTCATTCAAAACATTTAGGCTTATCACCCTGTTCTCAACACAGTATTAAACTTAAAGGACATGCGAGGCGAAAAAAAAAAAACCGAGATAAACAATTGTATCTGTCCTCCTCCTTCTAAAAGTGACTTTTAAAGTTATCCCGCAGTTTTATTTTATATTTAAATCAACTTTTTAAGCTTTTACTGTTTACATAGTTACATAGTTATTTTGGTTGAAAAAAGACATACGTCCATCGAGTTCAACCAGTACAAAGTACAACTCCAGCCTGCTCCCTCACATATCCCTGTTAATCCAGAGGAAGGCGAAAAAACCCCACAAGGCATGGTCCAATTAACCCCAAAAGGGAAAAATTCCTTCCCGACTCCAGAAGGCAATCAGATAAAATCCCTGGATCAACATCATTAGGCATAACCTAGTAATTGTAGCCATGGATGTCTTTCAACGCAAGGAAAGCATCTAAGCCCCCTTTAAATGCAGGTATAGAGTTTCATGGCCTTTTCTCAATGATGCATTAATTGAAGTATGACAGGGCTAAATATATGAACTATTGACCTTTTTTATCTCTTTCCTGCTCTTAGAAGCCATTTACTGCCACAAAAGTGAGGGTTACGCTAGAGTCCGACCTGGACAGGAACTGCCACTTACATACCTGATTTTTTTACTTTTTCAGGCAGAGAAAAAAAAAAAGGAACACAGCCTAGTTATTTGTGTACTAGGCACTGTACATATACATGTCTATCTCATTATGTCACCTCGTGAGTCCTTTAAACTAATGGGAAGCGAAAAAAGGCAAACAGATACTTACCTTCTCTCTCCTTAGGCAAGTATCTGTCTGTTTTTTTTTCGCTTCCCATTAGGTTTAAAGAGGAACTTTAACCAAGGATTGAACTTTATCAGTAGCTGATTAGCTGATATCCCCTTTCTCATGAGAAATCTTTATTTTTTCTCAAATAGATCATTTTGGGGGGAGGGGGAGGTGTTATTATGGTGTGGCTGATATTGTGGTGAAACCCCTCTCACAGTGTGATGTCGTGAGCATGGGCATGTTTCCTTTCTGTGAAAAGTGCAATGTTAGTTGTCTTGTGTGCAGGGGCGTAGCAATAGGGGGTGCAGAGGTAGCGACCGCATCGGGGCCTTTGGGCCAGAGGGGCCCCGAAGGGCCCTCCCTCAACTACAGTATTAGCTCTGTATTGGCCCTGTGCTCATAATAATCACTTCTATAGATACTTTGAATAGTAATAATCATTAACAAACTGTTCCCCATCCCCCTCTTGCATCCCTGACACTGTAGTTGCCATTGGCAGGTTTTGGTGCGCCTTATCAATTGTTATGTATTGAGTGCTTAGGGGGGCCCCATAGTAAAACTTGCATCGGGGCCCTCAGCTCCTTAGCTACGCCACTGCTTGTGTGCCCAACTTTCTCCTCACCTCAGGGTCACGATGATGGCTGAGGGTTGTGCACACGCTGTGATGAGGGTGACAATGAAGAGAAAAATCAGAAATGGAATGAGTGTATTGCAGGTGCGATCACACTTCCCCGACACAGCATAGCCGTTTTCATGCAGATAGGTCTTGACAATGACCACGCGGAGCTGACTGCGTTGGCCCACTGTGGGCGGAGTGATAACTTGGCGGCTTTGGACACAGGCACATTCAGTGTAATTTCTTACCTGTAACAGAGAAACAGTGAGATGACCATGTTTGATAATATTTCTAGATCAAAGGAGAACAAATTTGATAGCTGGTGTGTACATGATACACAATAGTCACAATACTGTACTTGGTGTAAATGACCAGAGTCAGCTATATCAGATGACCATCTGCTGAATAAACTGTGGTTTTCGGATTATGCTCTAGTGAGGATCTGGAGTGCATCACCTAACCGAGGTAGACTGTTCGCTATGAATGGAGAAACGTCCTGAACCGCTGCATAATTACACCAAGGTCGTTTTCATTTTTTTTAAAAACGCCTCCATTGACTTACATCAAAATTGTGGTAAAATTAAGGCAAAATCAATATGATTATGATTTTTCTGCGATTTTAATGTAAGTCAATGGAGGCGTTTTAAAAGAAACAAAAACAACCCAGTGTGTCTGGGCCCTAACAGAGACAGAGGCGCTACAAGTTGGCATGGTATGTATAGAGAACCAGTAAAGCAGGTAATTTCGGCGGCTGGCGATCAGCGCTTAGTCCCGAAGCTGGGCACCGCCATAGCACTAGTGCTAGACCACAAATTACATCTCCCTCCACGTTGCTACAACTCAGAGGGAGAATAGTATTTAACGCCGCCGGGAATTTGAGCGGCAGCAGGGTGAGCTGTCATTGGGCTCACCCTGTGCCCAGCTCACCGGCAGCCGGACAATATGTAAGCAGAACCAGAACCACTAGAATTTTTGTAGAGGACTAAAATGAACACAAAAGCCCACTTGCTAAAAAAAGCTATGCAGAGTACAATTTCTCCTTCTTAAAACAGAAAGTTCTTACAATTTTTCACCTAAGGATGAAGTGACCCGATCTGTTTCAGCACACCAAAGCTTAATTTGGCATTTTTTTTTTCAGCAAGTTGACTCTTGGGTTCCTTTTGGCCTCTACAAAAATCCTTGTGGTTCTGGTTCTCCTTAATGTAACTACGGTAAGTACTTAGGGACACCTCTAGCTTTTAAGTCCTGCCCACAGAGCCATACCAATCCACACCATGCACAGGTAAACACCAAAAATGCCTGAAGCAGCTGTCTGCAAGCTGGAGTGCTGTAAAATTCACAGGCATTCACAGGCGGTGAGCTTTAAAACAGCAGTATTAGATGAAGACAAAATTGTATTTGGGAGGGATAGAGATGAAAATGGCATATCAAAGACCAACGGGTTAAAACACAAACAACAATAAAAAAAACCTTTAGGTCTGGTTCACAATCTGCACATTTCTGGTCCAGTGCAGTCCTGTCAGTTGTGCATCAGTTTTCTATCAGTTTTACCTGACTAGACCGGAAATGTACACTTTTTATGTGTGAACACGGTCATAGAAACATAAACAAAACTGACACAAAATTGACAGGATGGCAACAGAAATGTACAGAAACACATACAAAACTGATTCCAACTGTCAAAAACTGACAGGACAGGGCTGGACCAGAAATGCATAGAAACACAAAACTGACTGGACACCTTTTCATGTGTGCAACAACCTGTACAGTGGCTTTAACGTTAAATAAAACATTCTAAAGAAAAAACATGGTTGGCATTAAGCATTAAAGTTCTCAATTAAAAATACACAAACATCTTTATAACTGGCAACAAGTGCACTGTCTTTCATACTGGTCGACTTGGTAGCGTAATGTCTAGTGGAAAATGACAGGTGCCCTTGAACTTATTAAAGAATATATTTCCATAAACAGAGCTCAGCAATGCCTCTAGCACATTCCTGATAGGAATAATCAGCCCAGCTGGTAGTCAGTATGTCTAAGGCTAGACAAGTTGATGAGAGATTATACCTCTCTAGTTACAATCGGTCACACAGCCAAAGGCCCTGCTCCGTTTCATATACATACAGAAATGCCAGTAACTAATTGAAAATAAGATCTGAGCTACACAACACCACTACAATGCACTGCCGCAAATCAAGTCAATGTGTGCTACGGCAACACCAGTCAGAAAGAGCGCAAACTATATTCTTATATGGGGAGAGGTCAGTAATCCCAATCACAGGAGAACAAAGTTAAGCCTAATCAGTAGTGGAGTTCTCATAAGTGCCCAGACAGAGGGCGACACAATAATGTGACATGACACAAGGTTCTAAGATTGCACTGGCTCATCTCTGAAACGCAAGTATGTCAACATACCGTGGATCTGCATCCTGCACAGTGAAATTGTCTCCCAGTCCAGAAAGTGATAGCTTGTTTGAATTGCAGCTATGCCTGGTTGGCTTTTAAGATGCCTGCAGTTATTAGTCAGCTTTTACAGGGACCTCACTGCTCTTAAACAGCACCCTCACTGCTCTCACACAAGGTCCTCAATGCTATTATGAAGGGTCCTCACTACTCTCACACAGATTTCTCAGTACTCTCACACCGAGTCCTCACTAATCTAACACAGGGTCCTCACTACTCTCACACAGATTCCTCTCTACTGTCACACAGGGTCTTCACTACTTTTACACAGTGTCCTCACTACTGTCACACAGAATCCTCACTACTCTCACACAGATTCCTCTGTACTGTCACACAGGGTCTTCACTACTTTTACACAGAGTCCTCACTACTGTCACACAGATTCATCTCTACTGTCACACAGGGTCTTCACTACTTTTACACAGTGTCCCTCACTACTGTCACACAGAATCCTCACTACTCTCACACAGATTCTTCCCTACTGTCACACAAGGTCCTCACTACTGTCACACAGGGTCCTCACTACTCTCACACAGATTCCTCCCTACTGTCACACAGGGTCCTCACTACTCTCACACAGATTCCTCCCTACTGTCTTACAGGGTCCTCACTACTGTTACACAGGGTCCTCACTACTCTCACACAGATTCCTCCCTACTGTCACACAGGGTCCTCCCTACTGTCACACAGGGTCCACACTACTCTCACACAGATTCCTCCCTACTGTCACACAAGGTCCTCACTACTGTCACACAAAATCCTCACTACTCTCACACAGAGTCCTCACTACTCTCACACAGAGTCCACAGTACTCTCATATAGGGTCCTTACTGCTCTTGCTGAAGGTCCTCACTACTCTCACACAGACTCCTGAGTACTCTTAGGCTGGGCGCTCCCTAGAGCGCTTTCAGTATAGTTTTTGCTTTCTAGAAATCCAGGCGATTCCTAAAAGAACTTTGCTACTGAAAGGATACGGCAGTGAGCCCACAGCACTGTTGTGCTTGCAGGGTGATCACAAAAGCATTTTGTAACGATTGTGGAACTTTCTCCGTGATCAGCGCACAACGCGTGCGCTGATATGGCGGAAATCCTCCACAAGCGTATGATTGCAGGAACCCAGCAAAAGGTGCTACGCACCCGTAGAGGGAAATTCCTGTCGGCAGATGGCGCTGAGGAGTGCAGAGGAACCAATCCTCTGTACCTCCACAAATGCCAGACAGGAATTGTACGAAGCGCAGAACGCAATCGCAAGAGAAGCAATTGCGAATGAGAATGAGCAAAGGGACAGGTTGTATGTGTGTGTGCGCCAATCTAGTCGCCACCCCGCGACAGCGCACACACAACAGCAGGTACGAAACAGAAACGCAACCGCAAGAAAGGCGATTGCCAAAAGTGACACAAGGCAGATCAGAACAGAATACGAGGATAGCAAAGGCACAGCAAATCATACAATGAGGAGATACGGAAAATAACAAACGCTAACTGAACGCGAACACCGCACTCATTCGCAACAGTGCACGCGTTCATGCGCGGTCTCCACGTGATAAGCACAATAGAGACAAGCACGCCCAACCAACCATCAACAGACAAACATGTAACAGAGGACGCGAGCGCCCGCTCAACGGCCACCCCACCGAAAGCCCAGCAAGCGCCCGCAGCAGACAAGACAGACACACGAAAACAGGGACAAGCAAGAGATAGGATCCACAGCACTAGCGAAAGTGGCTAGCGCTATCCAGGAAGACAGAACAGAAGGATCCACAGTACTAGCGCAGGATGCTAGTGCGATCCAGGTACAGAGTAGCAGAACAGAAGGATCCACAGCACTAGCGCAGGATGCTAGTGCGATCCAGGGAGACAGAACAGAAGGATCCACAGCACTAGCGCAAAGTGGCTAGCGCGATCAAAGGAGACAGAACAGAAGGATCCACAGCGCTAGCGCAAGATGCTAGTGCGATCCAAGTGAGACAGATCAGAAGAGATAGCTGGTAGCAACCGCTGCGCCAGCTATACTCCAAGAACAGATATCAGAACGATTTCCTGTCGACCACCGCTGGGACAGGACAATCGCAACAGAACAAACAAAACAGATAAGCAATCCTAACTGCACTAGGGGAACCTGCCTCTCGCAGTTTCAGAAATTACTCTAAGCTGAACTTCAAACAGAGAGTAAGGCTGACACTCCTCCAGGAGTGTTTCACAGGAAGGAATCCTTATGACCAGCCGAGCATTGTGGGAAACACATAGTACTTATAGTACACGCCTCCAATGAATGTGGCCAGGCAATTTGCATGACAACGTATGCAAATTCCTCAGCAAGCACAAGCTGCAAAACTGACAGAAGCTCTTCTTTCCAGAGTCCTGCAGCATGCAAACCTAAACAATGGTCAAAAAGCTGCCTGCCTGCACAGGCAGCTGAGCAGATCATTACACATTTTTGTAATTTCCCTGGAGCAATTGTGTTTTTGCCAATTGGGGCAAAATCCCAATTGCTCCAGAATCACAGGGAAAAAAATTATTTTTTGTGATTCTAAGATTGCTAGTGTCGCCCTAGTGATCGTGACCAATCGCTATGGGTGGCAGCCATAACAGGTGTCCATGAATCTTAAAGTGTACCAGAGATTAAAGAAACAAAAAGTTTTATACATACCTGGGGCTTCCTCCAGCCCCATACCCACGGATCGCTCCCACGCTGCCATCCTCTGCTGCCCGCATCTTCGGGAATCGGGTCCCTGCCCTTCCATGAGTCGGCTCCAGTCTACACAGGAGAAGTGTGCCTTTTACCTATTTCTCCAGTGACTACTGGAGAGATATGCCAAGAGTGCACTTCTCTTACGTCAGAATGGAGCCGACTGACGGAAGTGCGGGGACCCGGTTCCTGAAGCTGCAGGCAGCGGAGGATGGCAGCATGGGAGCAATATGTGGGTATGGGGATGGAGGAAGCCCCAGGTATGTATACATCTTTTTATTTCATTCAGCTCTGAGTCCCTTTAAGGCCAAGTATAGGTGACACGAGGTGTTTATTAGTCTGGTAGGGGTTAAAACTTAAAAAACAAAACTTTTATTTGTAATGTGCTCACTGTCACTTTAATAAAAAAAAAATCTCATAACTTTATGTGAATGATTGCTGGTAGCAACAATCATTCACTATTGGAAGAGTGCACAAGCATGCAAAAGCTCGTGCATGCGCATGATTGCAAGGGCTTTTAGTTCTGGACATGAGTCTCACATTCAGGAACCTTTAGAGTAGCTAGTTTGGACGTGGGACTCATGTCCAAGAGCCATAAGTACTGTAGTTTTAAAATAGCAACACCACTTGTTCACAGAGGAGTCTGTATTTCAGCAGAAGTGGCTTGTGGGTTTTCTTAGCATCCTGAAAAAAGAATGCTTGTGGTTGTAGCTCACCAATGTTAAGAGGGATAGAACTCGCCTAGATTGTTATAACAGCAATATTAACTAAACCCAGCAGAGTACTGTGCGTTAGACCCATGTTTCTCAACACACGGTTCGTGTACCCCAGGGGGTACGCGAGACCACAGCAGGGGGTACGCAGCCAGGAGGGGATGCAGCGCAAAACGGGGGAGCATGCCCACACATAGCAGCGGGGAGGGGGGTCCACTTCCCCCCTCCTTCACCTTGGGCTCCCCCATCAGCGCTTCCCACTCCGACACTCATTAATACCAGCAGGGGCGGCATGGTAAAAGGAACGCAGACTTTCTTCCGCGTTCCATGCCGGAGGTCCTTCTCTGTCAGCGATGACGCTACTTCCTGTTTATCAGGAAGTAGCGCCAGGCTCAGAGAAGATCGGGCCTCCGGCATGGAACGCAGAAGTAAGTGTGTGTTCCTTTTACCATGCCGCCCCTGCTGGTATTAATGATTGTCAGAGGGCAAAGCACTGACGGGGTAGCCCAAGGTGAGGGAGTGGACCCCCCTCCCCGCCGTTATGTGTGGGCATGCTCCCCTGTTTTGCGCTGCGTCCCCCATCTGGCTATACTGTGGGCATTGCCAGGCTATACTGGGGGGCAACCATGCCAGACTATACTGGTGGGCACCTATACCTAGCTATACTGGGGGCACCTATGCCTGCCAATACTGGGGCACCCATGCCTTGCTATACTGAGGGGCACCCATGCCTAGCTATACTGGGGGCACCTATACCTAGCTATACTGAGGGCACCTATACTGGGGGCAGGCACCTATACCTGGCTATCTATCTATACTGGGGGCACCTATACCTGCAGTGGGGATGGATTATTTCATATATATTATATAGACATATTCACACACATATATACACATACATACGCGTGGGGGGTACTTGGCTGGAATTGAATTGCGATAGGGGGTACTCAGGTCGAAAAAGTTGATAAACACTGCGTTAAGACGACCAGTAGTACAGGAGTAAAGTGCTATAGTAACACATGTTACGTTGCATGCTTAACATGCATTACCCATGTACTGTGGGTAGCGCTTCTTGCACAATGTGCAGTACTCTGAAGCCAGCTATGATTTTCCAGACATGACAAATAATTCAGAGTATGTCTCCACCAGGTGCAGGCAGGATATACTCCGCTCTTTTTACACCACCAACAAATTCAGAAGGAAGTATGAACTCACTGAAGGGCTCCTCTGAACAGTACTGAGTTAATCCCCACATAGCAGAGAGACACGGCCGCCATTTTCATCTGTTAGATGACCTCTGCTGCTGAATCATGTGGTGAGTAAAGACCAGGAAGGGTTGTTGTGAAATGCATGACAATTTGGCCATATGGCTGTGCAGTGATGTGTAACCATACCAATGACTGCAAAAATCCTTGCACTTCACCATTCGGTAAACAGGGGCATTTTGACACCCTTAACCTTTATAACAACTATAGCCACCAAGTTATTGTTCACCTTCCATATATTCAGAAGTCACCATGTCATCTCTCCCCTTCCCCATACCTGGTGTACCATCTCACCTCCACCACTGACCCCGCATGTAGATATTACTAATGGCCACCATGTAACCACCATCCAATGACTCTTGTGTGCCTTCTTCACCCAATCCCAGTAGCGATCTAAGGGGGTGGCAGCAGGAGCGGGCTGCTCTGAGGGCTCGTTCACACTAGGGGCCTTTTTGAGATTTTTTAAGTGCTGGCGATTTTCAAAATTGCCCTGAAGGTGCTTGTGCAATGATTGTCTATGACAGCTGTGCCCAACCTACGGCCCGCGGCCCTGTGCATACACCCAGGAACCGTACTGGACTCTAATACCATTGCCAGTACTTATGTCTGTGAGCAAACGTTCTCAGTGATAAAAAGGGCAAAAACTGGCTCACATTCTCGCATCACAGATGATCACCTTCATTCTGTATTAAGAATAAATGTTACAAATTTGGAGCCAAATATCCAGAAAATGGTTTCTGAAAAACAGCCGCAAACTTCTCATTAAGAAAATGTGCATCAAATGGTGAGTACAACAATTCTTACATTGTCGTTTTCTTTCCATTTCCAACACCATGTTAACTGTTACTAGAAAAACGTTAAAAGTTTTACATCGAAATGTTGTATGCATGTGTTCCGGCCCTCGAGATTTTTCTTGATTTGAAGTTCGGCCTTTAGACCAAAAAAGGTTGAGCACCACTGGTCTATGACAAAGTTCACATCTGAGCGGTTCGTTTCCAGATAAGCGGTGCATGGGCCATTTTTGAGGAGATTCCGCCTCAATGGAAGGTATAGGAAAACCGCAAAACGCTCACAAAATCACTTTGTGCAGCAATTGCGTGAGCGTTTGTAAGAATAAATACATGGTATTTATTCTTTTCCAGGTCAAAGAATGTCAGTGAGTGAATTAAAAAAACGCCCGGCAAAAGCGATTAGAAAAGCGCTTTTAACAAAACCGCATCGCCCACCCAAGCCCCAGGAAAGGAAAAAAAAAGCCTCTAAAAAAGCCCAACGCCGACAGACACGCGAGCGAAATGCAATGGGAATGAGGCCTGAGTGTCACCATGGTAGGGGGTGACACCAAAGTCCTGTGCAGCTGCCCTGGAGCAATGCAGAGTAGTTCTGTGCTGTGATATCTCACCTACTAGTGGCTGGAAAGTGTACTGGTTAAGGGCTCTGCCTTTGACATGGGAGACCAGGGTTCAAATCCTGGCTAGGTCAAGTACCTATTCAGTAAGGAGTTCAAGGCAATACTCCCTAACACTGCAGAGTGGCCTCTTGAGCGCATCCCAGTGGCTGCAGCTCTTGAGCGCTTTGAGTCCGACAGGAGAAAAGCGCTATACAAATGTTCGGATTATCGGATTATATTATTACTTTCGCACGCTAGAGTCGAATGATGCATCCTCCTCTCACTGCTCAGCTGCACAAACCCCAACCTACATAATACCATTTAAAAATTACAGAGCAGAAAAACAAGTCAACATGGAATTATGCATTCCAATTACAAACTTTCATCGCAACTGCAAATTTTGCAGGGAAATGACTGCTATGCAAAAATCGAGCTCATCACGTGTGTGTGTGTGTGTGTGTGTGTGTGTGTGTGTGTGTGTGTGTGTGTGTGTGTGTGTGTGGGATCAGGAGAGGAGTTTACAGACCCCAGTATATCAGATTACTGCACCACAGCTCTAGAGATTGTTCTATCTCCTTCTAAAGCAATATCCATAAAGCACTGCAGCACTTTACCCACTACTACTACTAATACAGGAAGTAAAAGTCATGCTGATAACCTCATTAATACGAGGACCTGTCTGTGCTTCCCCACAGTAAGAGTCAGCAGACGACTGCTTCACATATAGTACTTACTGCAATGCTTTGATTCCCCACACTGATGCAGCCAGCGAGACAAGGATTGAAGTATGTAATTCCATCCGATCCACACACTGGCTCGTATTCATGGATTTTACAACCGCAGTTAACATTACAGCCACCTGTTAGATTCCTGTGAGGCATCGTTAATGTGGGGCTGAGAAGGAAAGAGAAAACACACAGCTACTGCAAAATGTGAAGTATACTCAGAGAATTTTACATCGGCAGATTACAGACGCACTGACACGCTCTGATTACAGTGTGATGAAATGATTTCAACTACAGTATGCTGCGGGAAAATGAATAAACATGAATGTCATTGCTTTCATTTCTGAAGACTTCACAGCTGTTTTTCTGCCTCTGCACATACCACATTGGGCTTAAAGGAAACCAGAGACGGGGGATAGAAAAAAATATACCTCATTTCATATGACTAAGGGCCTTGCTGTATGATATGTATGGATGGATGGATGGAGGGAGTTCCTAATTAGTAGATATAGGGGAGTTAGGTATTGAGGTTTGGGCAATTTTTATATTTTTATATATGTTTTGATACCATTAAAGTGTATACAATTTTGATACAAACTTAGTTTTTGTGTGTGCATTTTTGGTATGTATCATCCACCCTGTGGTTCCTTCCTATAAAGTTTTGTGCTAGAAAAAAATATACATACCTGTAGCTTCCTCCAGCCTGATCGCTCTCTCGCCGTCCTCCTGCACCATCCAGATCCACCGCTATTCAGCCTGCAAAGTCCTTCAGTCTGGGGCGTAATATGCCCCCATCGTGCTCCCATTGCTGGGAGTGTTCTGCGCTCCCAGTGACGAGAGCGCGATGGGGGGGGGGGGGGGGATGGGAGTGTGCAGCCAGACTGCACATGCTCTGACTGTCCCCGACTGAAGGACTTTACTGGTCAAATAGCTGAGGATCCAAGCGCAGGAGGACAACGAGGGTCCGATCAGCCTGAATAGGGTGGCAGGAAGCCACAGGTATGTATAATTTTTTTAGACACCCCCCCCCCCTCGTCTCAGGTACACTTTAAAGTGAGACTGCCTTGATAGGCCTGAATTACTCCATGCATCTTCAGGCTGGAAATCACCATAGAACATAAGTGATCTTGCATACCTAGCCTGGGCTAAAGGACACGTTAACTGAAAGGGATATGGAGGCTGCCATATTTATTTCCTTTTAAACAATACTAGTTGCCTGGCTGTCCTAATCATTTGCCTCTAATGCCTGGTATACACTGTGCAATTTCCTGTCAGAAAGATGTGTCGAATCAATCATTTCCACAGGTCCGATCTGATTTCCAATAGTTTTTCTGATCGATTTTGTACGGAAGTGATCTGAAAATCCATCAGAAATCAGATCTGACCTGTCAGAAATTATCGAGCATCCAGCAGAGAGAAATGTAATCTTGACTCTGTGCAAAGCATTAGAAAGATGCTCAGCTCAGTTTTAGGATACTCTGGAACTGATAAAAGTGCATAGAGGAGCCGCATAGGAAAAGGAACAAGGTATCTCAGTGATGAGTAATGGCTAGATGATTTAGGGCCCATTTCTAGTGACTATTTTAGGTAAAATGGAGCCCTGGGCAAAAATGTCCTCTTTGACCTCTACAGTCCCTTATTTGTGGGCCCCCTAAGGAGCTTGGAAACCTGGGAAATTGCCCAGCTGACCCTATAGAAGCACTAGCACTGTTTCCACTAAACTCTGATATCTTACAGGACAGGAATTTGCGCTTCTGCTCACACAAAGGAGAAAATGAAAGTGTTAAAAATGGTTCCATCAATGTCCATTTGTGGAAAACGGTACATTTGTGTGTGGTGTGCACCAAGCCTAACCACGGTTGGCAACCGAGATGAAACTACCCATGAAAATGTAAACGCTGTAACTGAGCTATGAGGTTCAGGAAGTGTACCTGGCATACAAAGGCATAAAGTAATAATGTGAGTGGCTCCCCCCACTGTCCTCAAATGATGCCTTATGGGTTTTGCATTTATACACATGAAGTGGTAACCTATGGTTTTATAAAGGCAACTTTATACCCCACTTTCTAGATGAGAGATTAATATACAATTCAGACTTAAAGTGTACCCAAGGTGACATGTGACATGATGAGATAAACATGTGTATGTACAGTACTAAACATATTAATAACCAGGGTGTTTTCTTGTTTTATTTTGCTGCTTGAAAGAGTAATTTTTTGGGGGCATGGAAGTAACAGCTTCTGTCTTGTCAGTAGCTTGTCAGGAATATAGTAAACATCACTGATAAGCAAATTGCAGCCATACAAGTTTTACTGGCAAAATACAACTTGTGAGGGCAGGGGAGAGATATAAAAGCTCAATAGTTCAAGTATTTTCACTCTGGGACACTTAATAGAACATTGAACAGAGACAATAAAACATTCATTCTATTTTGTAAATGTTTAACTATAAAATAAAACCATGGGATATCTAAAAAAAAGGTCATTTTTTAGGAGTAGGTGGATAAATACTATTTATCTCATCAGCTTATTTTCACCTCGGGTACTTAAAACCATAATGGCATTCTGTCTGTTCATATTACCCTACATCCTGGGTTTAGGCTGTCTGGCAGCACATGTAGCACACAGCAGACAGGGAAGTTCCCATTGCATCATGGAAGCAGATTTGGGGGGATTTCGAGTTTGTCAGGACTTTCTTAGGAAATACAAGCTGAAGAAAGGTTGCCAGAGATACATTTTATGTTTCAGATTTTTTACAGCATGTCTGAGAGTGTATTTCACAGAAAGGCCTCTGGGGTTGTGTTATGTCATAAAAAGTGTCTAGCTGATTTCATCCAGGGAAATTAGACTCATGTATACTATTTTTCAATGATGTGCTCTTAAACTTTCTTTACAAAGGAATTAAACAGTCTGTAATATGCTATAATCTGATCTCTGAATAAGGCTACTTGCTTTGGATCGCTTTGCAAAAGAGGAGAAAAGTCACACAGAGCGTCACTCCTGCAATACAACGCATATGGTGAAGAATGCAGTACATAAAAAATATGCTTTGCTGCAACTGTTAGGCCTTGTTCACATTTAAAATAGAAATAACTGACGGCAGCGATTTTCGAGCGTTTTTTCCCCCCTCCCAGCGCTCCATACACGCTACAATTTTGTGCAAATCGCTTTTGTAAGCACTTTTGCAGACCGATTCCGTTTTGTCACTTCCTGACGTCAGCCAGGAAGTGAACTCTTTGACTCTTTGACTCTTTGGTTCTTAAAAACGCGAACGCAATTGCAGCATGAATTGATTTTGTGTGCATTTAGCGCTCTTCCTATACCTTCCATTGGAGCAAAATCGCCCCAAAAATGGTACAGACATCACCTTGCGGAGCGCAAAGTGGACGAAAACGCACTGATATAAACCTTCTCATAGAGAATCATTGCAAAAGCGTTTCGTGGGCAAATGTTAAAATCTCCTGCGCTTGAAAAAAGGCAGAAAACACCGTAGATGTGAACGAGCTTCACTTATTACAGGTTTAGGATGCTTGTGAACAGGGTGGTGTTGCTATTATATTGTAATGCCAGATTCACATCGGTGCCTCAGCAGTGCGGTGCGGCAGAATCTGTCGGAATAACATGATGTATGCTATGCATTACTGAATGACGTGCTCTTTTAGGGCTCATTATAATAAACCTAGGAAATAAACTAAAAATAAGGAAAGCACTATTAAAGAGGAACTTTAACCTGGGATTTAACTGCATCCTAATCAGTAGCTGATTCCCCCTTTCCCGCAAGAAATCTTTACCTTTTCTCGAAGAGTGCATCAGGAACATTTGTATGGCTGACAGTGTAATGTCAGGGACATGGTCCTGACACGTTGCATTGTGGGAAATAACATCTTTTTCCAACTGCCGAGCAAGCAGTATCATCCTCTCTGCATATATATTTATAAAAAAACAAATTTTTAGTCTATCACATTGTTAGTGGGTATGTTTATAGATAACGGCAGTTGGTGCTGTATGCTTCTTTTTTGTGTGTGTCAGCAGTGAAGATGATGACCTGGAAGCTCAAGGTGGCGCAAACAACATGAACGCATTAAAAAGTAAAGTTCCTTGGCTTTCAGTTACATATACAGAGGACTGCATACTCCCAATAAGTTACAGAGCAACGTTTTCAGAGTGCATATACCTACCCAGTAGTGTAAGGTATATTGATACCTCCAAGATTAATACTTTCACATCCCACAATGAACAGCGTGGAGAAGCAGAGCAGAGACACTCCGCAGCAGATCATAGCTAGCTTTGCAGATTCTCTTGCACTCAGTTTAAGCTTCTTGATAATATAACCTCCTAAGACAATACCCACACCAGCACTGGGGACAATGATCAGGCCTGAAACAGAGAAACAGAAAGAAGATTAGCACTGATTTTTTTTTTTTAAATATCTATTCAGAAAAAAAAGAAAACTGCACATTTAGTCAAGACACAGAACATTTATATTGCACTTTTCCCGGCAGAATCAAAGTGCCAGAGCTGCAGCCACGCTCTATAGACAGTAGCTGTGTTAGGGGAGTCTAGCCCAAGGTCTCCTCGCTGAATAGGTGCAGGCTTAGGCCCGGGTTAACATTAGTGGTGAGCGGAACAGGAGCGGAACATATACTGTACAAACAGACCGGTATGCGCTATTCATCCAATTTTAAACCAATGGAACCGTTCACATCCCTCCGCTTGTACGGATCCGTTGTCTGTTCCGCATAATGGACAAAAAAATGCTGCAGGGCCTATTTTCCCGGACGGTTGTGCCCAGCGGACCGGAAACTGAAAGTTTTGCAGGTACATAGGAACAAAGAGAAAACTGACAGTTTACAGCACACTGGCTGTAAAAACAGACAGTTTTTACCTGATCCGTATGGCCGGTTCTGTGAAAAACCGCAAATGTGAACCGGCCATACTGAACAGGAAGAGCCAAGGTTTGAACCTTGGTATCCTGTGTCAGAGGGAGAGCCCTTAACCAGTACACTATCCAGTGTGCAGTAGGATATCTCATTCCACCAATGTAGTAATTACACTACCAGACACCCTGGATCCAGTCCTGTCCTTTGCTCTTCATATCCAGTCTATCGCCAGTCCTGTTACTTCCACCGGCATATCTCCACTATACATCCATTCCTTAACCTAGCCAACTAAGGCTGGCCAACTCTAGTCCCCGAGGGCCATATCCATGCCAGTGTTTAGAATGGATGGAGAAATGTGTTCTACATGATGAAACACAACTTTCCAGATTCAGTCCTATCAATTAATTTGTGCTGTGCCATAAATGTGTGAGGACCTCGGCCCTTGAGCACTGGAGTTGGACAACCCTTAGCTATGGAAATGCTTTAGATTTTCTTTAGCCAAAAAGAAAATTTGTGTTATGTGAAAATCTACAATGTGTACAGGTGTCCAACCGACATGAACATGATTGAGGTGGTCATTAGTGATCCATAAGGTGAGACTACCAACAAATGGCTGCCATTGTTCCTATGGGCTCATTTATTGAGTTCCAGCACAGAGTTTACAGAGAAACCGTAACCAAGAATTGAACATCATCCCAATCAGTAGCTGATACCCCCTTTCCCATGAGAAATCTTTACCTTTTCTCAAATGGATCATCAGGGACATCTGTATGGCTGATATTGTGGTGAAACCCCTCCCACAGTGTGATGTCAGCACCTCTTAGCTCTGAGGTCCTGACATCACACTGTGGAAGCCTTGTTGCATTGTGGGAAATAACAGCTGTTTCCAACTGCCAAAAAAGCAAGCAGCATCTCCTTCCACTGACATCACCTGCCAGCAATAAAAATGTCACCATATGATGTCAGAATGTAAATCAGGGAGAGGAAAGATTTTACAATGAGCAAACACTGACTAAATAATTTATACATTATTATTGTAAAAATTAAACACTTTTTTATTACTTTACTTTCACTTGAGATCCTCTTTAATACTGTCTAGCAATCGTTTCCAAAACTGTCACCTGAAATTATTATTTTTATTTATATAGCGCCGACATCCTCCACAGCACTTTACAGAGTACATATTCATGTCACAAACTGCCCTCGGAGGAGCTCACAATCTAATCCAGCCATTCTCAACCTTTTTACCCTGGAGGAACTCTGCAATAACTTTTGGATCTCAAGGAACCCCTGCAAACAATTTTTTGATCTCAAGGAACCCCTACATTTATTTTGCAGGAGGCATGGGTCAGCATTCACAAAGCTTTTCGGTAATGCAGAAAACAGCTGATTTTACTGATCATTTAGTGAAATGTCAATTCACTAATGCTGTTACCGCATGACAAGCTGAAATTACAGAGCAGTGAGGAAAACTACCGATTTGTGCGGTAAACACCTCTATAAATGCCAGTACTTGTGTGGTAAAGCCAAGAGGGATGTTCGCTGATTACCAGCAGCTCTCAGGTGTCGAAAACTAGGCTCCACAATGCTTCAGAGTAGATATCTAATGATAGGCATGAGCAGAGAGCCAATAATAACAGCCCCTGGCTCCTGCAAGCCCCTGTCTCCTTGCTGTTAGGATATGAAGCCTTCTAGAGAGGAACAAGATTTTCTACCTCCCAGACAGCGGAGGACAGAGAACGAAAAAAAGAGGTTTCCCCTGCAGCCTTTTAGACGTTTATCAGATCAGGTTCCTGTTTGAAGATGCGGAGGAGCTAGTGTGGAAATCACCTAAGCATGGTGTGTTTAATATTTCTTGGATCTCATCTAAGCTGTAGCAATAAAATAAAATGTTAAGAAAGACTAATAGACAGATTCAGAGGGAGCAGAGGAACTATAGCAAACATGTATATTCTAAAGGGATGTTGGGGATGCTTTTTACTATTGAAATGCTGTCACTGTACGAAATGAAAATGTAACAAAACAGGGGCAGCTCCACACTCTTCTGCTGTTACTGAACAGGTTTTTGTGAGTTGAAACCTATTTTTTAGGTAAATTACCAAACTTCTACCGCACCTATGAAAATCTTTGCAAATTGGGGGAAAAGTCTAAAATACCGAATGCGGCATTTTACCGAGCTGATTTTTTTTTTTATCGACCAGCCCTTTGTGAATGCTGACCATGGTCTTTAAAAGGTAGGTGAGGCTGTTTATTTCACTACCTCCTATTACAGTGCCACTCATTATACTGTCTCCTTATCCTAGTGCTTTTTATTAATGTGCTCATTATTATTCTGGTGCTTCTTTTTACAGTGTTCCCTATTATAATGTGCTCTATTCTACTCTCAATGGGGGACAATGCCAAGGAACAAAAGTTTTGGAATAGTGTTCTGTGGACTGATGAAACAAAATTAGAACTGTTTGGGCCCATGGATCAACGCTATGTTTGGAGGAGGAAGAACAAGGCCTATGAAGAAAAGAACACCTTGCCTACAGTGAAGCATGGCGGGGGGTCAATCATGCTTTGGGGCTGTTTTGCTTCTGCAGGTACAGGGAAGCTTCAGCGTGTGCAAGGTACCATGAATTCTCTTCAGTACCAGGAGATATTGGAAGAAAATGTGATGCAGTCCTTCACAAACCTGAGGCTTGGGAGACGTTGGACCTTTCAACAGGACAATGATCCCAAGCATACCTCCAAGTCCACTAGAGCATGGTTGCAGATTGAAGGCTGGAACTTTTTGGAGTGACCATCGCAGTCACCAGACTTAAATCCGATTGAGAACCTCTGGTGGGACTTAAGAAAGCAGTTGCAGCGCCCAAGCCTAAGAATGTGACTGAACTGGAGGCTTTTGCCCATGAAGAATGGGCTAAGATACCCGTAGATCGCTGCAAGACATTTGTGTCAAGCTATGTTTCACGTTTAAATCTGTTATAACTGGAAAAGAATGTTGTACTAAGTACTAATGTCACTTGGGGGTTGAATAAAACTGATAATGATGTGAGCACAGAAAAGACATTTGTGGTTATTTCATTGTAAATGTTATGTTATATTTGTCTAAATTACATGTGCCCCTTTGATTTAATTGTAAACAAGATGACTGAAAAGATCAAAATCAAACTGGCCAAAACACTCAATTTCAGTGGGGGTTGAATAATTTTGAATACAACTGTATGTATTTTCGGTACTTATCTGTTAGCCGGGCGCATCCGGCAGGTGGCGCTAATTACATGAAAACTTCACATTAACACAAAAGTGTTAATGTAACCACTTGTCGGCACTGTTTGAAGTTGCCGGCTCGCTGCGGCCAAATGTATATTAAAATAGTGAGTGAATTGAATGACAAATAAGCTGCCGGCTTTGGCGCTCTCCTCCCCTTGCCCTCTCTCTCCTTTTCAATACTGGCAGCCGGCGGGGACATGCGTGTCCCCCAGAGTCGTTCGTCGCGGCAGGGAATCCTGCTTGTTTTAGGGCTGCCAGTGTTCTATAGGAGAGAGGCAGGGGGAGAAGAGCGAGACACGAAGCCGGCGGCTTGATCTGTTACATTGCCACCCGCTTATTTGTCATTAAATTCACTCACTGTAGTGCCGAGAAGCGGTTACATTAACACTTTTGTGTTAATGTGAAGTTATCATGTAATTAGCGCCGGATGCGCCCGGCTAACGGATAAGTACCGTATTTTCATTTAGGGGCACTTAATAGGTTGCCATTTTTAGGAGTAGGAGGATAAATACAGTTGTTTATCTTATCAGTTTATTTTCACCTCGGGTTCACTTTAAATTTTACACATTTTGGCAATAGTGGTTCTTTCAACCTTTTAGCACTGGACTTTCTTGTTTAATCCTTTTAGCCCGCATATCTTCCTGTCTTTACTCTCACAGAAGATCTGCTAAACTGAAATGAGTTACAGAGCATGCAGTTGGGTTTCAGCTCACACTGTGAAAGTGCAGATGGGAAAATCGGATCTCCTGATTAGTTCTTGTAGACAACAGTTACTTTTCCTCTTCTTGGGATAATAATACAAGAGGCCCTGTGTGTCCTGTATGGTGAGGATCTGAGATTCAGATTTCACTTATATACAGCTTTGCTCTGGTGGTGTAATTAATCTTGATGCTCACAAAACCGTTTTGAAGTAACAAAGGATGCTACTACCATTCTATAATCAGATCTGTGCTAGGAAGGACTTTAAATGAGTGTTTTTGTATTGAACTGCAGTCTTAATGTTGTTTTCATAGCTTCCAATGGCAAAATTGCCTAGAAATATAATGTTAACAAACATATTTGTTTCCTGAAGCTGGAATGATTGCTCTCATGCAAATACGCTCAAATTGTAACACAGACATCTAGAATAAACAGACACCTGTGCTAGCTATGCTGTAAGATCTCTATTCTGAGAGATGCCAAGCTATGCTTTTTATCAGTCTTGTAAGGGTGACAAGTTGCAAGTAATTTTTTGATGGGAAATGACATAGGTGTCTCCCAAAAGATAATAAGACAATGTACAAGAGGCATTATTGTGGGGGGAAAAAACATTTCTCAGCTTTTATTTACATTTGAGCAAAAAGTGTCCAGTCCAAAATTATTTATGAAGAGTCAGACTCCCAACCTGAAAGATTTGGAGCTCATTGCTAAAGATGAATGGGCAAAAATACCTGTGGATACATGCAAAACATTGGTCTGCAATAGTAGGAAGTGTTTGATTGCTGTAATAGCCAATAAAGGCTTTTCTATTGATTATTGAAAGGTGTATGAATAATTTTGGACTGGACACTTCTTCAAATTTCCCACAATAATGCCTCTTGTACATCGTCTTATTATCTTTTGGGAGACACCTATTTCATTTCCTGTCAAAAAATGAATTGCTGGTTGAATAAACGTAACTTTAAGTCAGAATTTGCCAGGGGTATGAATAATTATGGGCAGCATATATATATAGATTTGAACCCTGGTCTCCTGTGTCAGAGCCCTTAACCAGTACACTGTCCAGCCACTGCTACTTGCACTTGTATTTTGCTGGCAAATATTATGCAGCACATTGAATAATTCACAGTGACCCTCAGTGGCGCTCATAAGCTTATATCCATATCCCAGCCCAATGTCCATTTCTAGTTTTATTTCTACTTTTGGTGGGAGGTTACAGGGAGGATAGAAACTGGCGACAGATAACCTGACAGCATGTTTTTGAGGTTGATGGAAACCTATATAAAAGCTTATGCATATCCTACATTTTTGTCCTTCTCTTTATGCTGGGCACATTTATGTGACCCTGTATTTATGTCCCATCTGTTCTATGATACTGGCCCGTGTCTATGTTCTGCTGCTCTTGGCAGTGTTGGACTGGGAGCTGGAGAAGCTGAGGAAATCCACCTGCTGGCCAAGCAGTAGTAACCCTGTGTTATCACTCCCAATAGAAACCTGTAGCAAGACCTCACTGTGAGCAGCAACACCTGATTACTGCTGCTTGGCCAGCAAGTGGATGTCCTCAACTTCACCACCTCCAAGTCCAACACTGTCTCTTGGTATGACCACACCTGTCACAAGGCCACATGTAGGAACCCATCTGACAGATGATCTTGTGTGATTCAGCCTATCAGTGTCTCCAACATTCTGCACAGCATCCAGCATCTGATTGGCTGTTATCAGCAAGGTCTTTTCTGAATTGTTAATCAATAAGGCATCATCAGATTTTTTTTTTTTTGCAAGTTTCCACTAACATAACGGAGCTTAAAGAATAAAAGGAGATATGTGACGGGTGTTATGGGCGATAGAGACAGTAATTTAGGAAATGCTCTGTGCCTTCTGTTCATCTTTCTTTGTAAAGTAACGGTTGTTCTATGTTCTATTTATGCTACCAAAATATTTGTATGAAAATTGATGTTGACAAATACAGGCCCCTCCAGCCATCATGACTCTATTACTGCTATCTCCCTTCCACCCCCTGCCCACAAAGCAAAAATCTAAACATCATGTCATTATCATGTACAGAAAGAGGCCACGCAGCAATCCACCACTGGTCATAAACTGGAGAATGGTTATACTGTGTTATGCCTTAAGCTGGAATATGCACTATCCATGGAGAAATACGTGTCATTATAATTTCATAATGTATATTAAAGAGGCACTGTAGCGACATATATTAATGAACCACTGTGGGGTGACATATAGTAGAATGCAGTAAATGATTCAGAATACGCAATTTTATGGTCATTTTTCTGGTTTCAGCACCAGAAACACTTACCTATATATTGCAATGTAGCCCCACCCTTCCAGTGATGCTTAGCCTAGGCTTTTAAGCTATGCAAAATTCTCCTCCCAGTGCATTCTGGGAGATCAGGAATTATTTTTGCTGGCTTTGCAATTCTTAAGAACAAACATTCCGCAGAGCTGTAACTGGCAGGGGTAAAGGTGTCACCACCTCTGATAAATTTCAGAAAGTAAATCAGGGAAGATTTAACAATAGGCAAACACTGACTAAATAATTTGTACATCAAGGGTTGGTTTTTGTGGTATTTAACGCATGCAGCGTTTTTTGGGCTCTACCGCCGTCCCATACAAGTGAATAGGAGCGTTTAGAGCTGGCTTTTGCAGGCTTTCATTAAAGCCTGGTGGTAGATCCAAGCGTTGCGTCTCATCTCGAAAGCAACATCAGAGGCAGTAAACACCGGGAAACAATTGCAGAGATCCGAACTGCTAGCCTTGAAGGCTTCCCAAAAGCTAGCATCTAAACGCCGGTGTTTGAACGTGGCACCGAGAGAAAGCTCGGCAGAAGCCCGTGTGAACCAGCCCTAAAATTGTAAAAATAAAAAAGCAATTTTATTCATTACGTTTTTTTCACTACAGTTCCTCTAACTAATTTAGAATTTTTAAGATGTATGATTGTAAGAAATGTAATGAAGTAGTGTGTATATGTATTTTTGGAAGGGTTCACTGGTGCAGAGACGTCCCTTAGGAAGTTCCCAAATTACTAACGTTGTATGTGATGATGTTGGGGCAAATAAAAAAAACTGCCCTTAACATGTGGTCTGCCTCCTCCAGGCCTCTTGCACGCTACATGCAATTCCGATTTTTTTATACGATCCGATTTTTTATTCTTATTAAAAAACGTCGCAGCATGCAGTACTTTTTTTAATCGGAATCAAAAATCTGATCGTATAAAAAAATTGGAATCGCATGTAGTGTGCAAGAGGCCTCAAAGTTTGCAGAGTCGCTTTAAATACAATCAGCATCTACATATACACACAAAATGTATTCTGATCATTTTTAAAAGGTTGTTGCAACGTAGGAATTAGCTAGGACTTCTCACCGCTTCTCAGCATCTGTAACATTATTGTGTTGCTGAAAAGCAGACAGAATTATTCTAGCATGCTAACCACTTTCATACCAGCAGTATCTGGCCCCTTATGGACCAGAAACCAATGGTACAAAAAACAGGGCCCACTGACGTCACGCCGCACAGATTTGACGCTACCGCTGATCACGCCGCTCTCCTGTCGCTGAAGCTCACTTGCCGTCGCTATGACAGCAGAGCTCTGTAAGCTTTTGGCTCAGAGTGATCACGGGTTCAAGAACCAATTAAATCGGCTCCTGTCCGACTCATGAAGCTCTGCTGTCATACCAACAGCAGGGGGAGTTGGCTGTAGTAGCAGAAGAGCGGCGCAATCGGCTGGTCCATGTAGCGTGCTAACTGAAATCTATGTCCTGAAAGTGATAAAACCTCCCAAACAGTGCGTAGATTTCAATTAGTGCCGTCCGGAAGTGGTTAAAGTAGCGTGCTGTACGCATGTAGCATAAAACAATTTACCATAGCAACGTTCACATTACCTTGGTAATGTTGGTTACGCTAATTGTGCTGCAGTCGTAAGTAATAGCTCTCTGTGCACAGCAACTTTATCGATCTTTAGTGAATATGACCCTTGGTTAACCGCAAAAATTAACATTAGACTATGATGGGGGTTAGACCGTGAGCTTCTCTAACGGGCAGTTGATGACATGACTATGCACCGTGCAGAAGATGTCAGCCCTATACAAATACATAATTATTATTATTATTATTTATTGTATTTATAAAGCACCAACATATTACACATAATAGTGAAAACATTCCAATCATATAAAATTGCCAGCATCCTTCAAGTGAAAAGGACCTGATGGTTATCCTGGTACAGAGGCAAAAACATGGCACTGCTGTATCTATGCCACTAGCAAGCACATCCCATCACATGACCAGCTCAGTCCTTTGCTTAGGAACATCCTCACACAACCTTGCATTTTCACAGCAAGCGTAAGCGAAAAATGTCTGAAAAAACTGAGTTCAGATGTGTGATGATTCCTCAGGGCTGCTAGGCTGCGCTGTACAGAACACAAGTTATGTTACGCCAGAACTCCCAGACATGCTGCTTTATATATAGAACACCCACTACACTATGCCATGGTAATACACGCGGATTATGCTGAGGTATTTTCAAGGACAAATCTTTCCCATCTAGAGGAGACTCGGTCTCCAGCCAGGACCGCTCCTGTTAATGTAATAACACAGAGACTCTGGAGTCACGATCTGCCAAAAATAACACATTTGAGTGGCTTTACATATAGTGCATATTGTGCGTCATTCTACAATTCAATATCCACTTTCTAGAAATATCTTCCTTTATTTATAGCTTTAATATGAAATCCACTAAAAGCTTTCGCTGTGCATTAGTATTTTAATACAGCGCATTAAGGAGTTTATAGTCTTCCCTGGCACAGAAACCGCAGTATAAAATAATAGAAAAGCATTGATTTCCCATAAGTCACTGACAAGTAAGAAACAATGCACCTATTCTTACGCATATTACCGACAGCAGCCGAGAGCCGCGATCAGCAGGGATATTCATTTACACATCCTCCTCCTCTATCCTCCGGCTCCACTCGCCTCATGTAAAGTATTCATCTTTAGGGTGTTTCAGCCAGTGCAGTCACAGCACATTTGTCGGTCTCTCTCTGGTCAATGGGATGTGTTAAGTGCTTTATCACTGAGTGTCAGCCCAAAGTGGACCAGCAGCGAGCAGCCAGTACTGACTTTATGGAGGAATTATGAAAATTGCAAGTATGATAAACATGCCGGTGTTGTCCATTAAGATCAATAAGAAAAATATATACGCCAGTCTCATTAGGCATTAGCTAATTTTGTCATAGTTAATTTAACACTGGAGGTTGACTATAACATAACTGATGCTAGTAACCAGGGTTTTGTCAGCCAAGAGGGGACTTAAAGTGTACCCAAGATCAAAGGAAAGAAGACATTTATACATACCTGGGGCTTCCTCCAGTCCCCCTCAGGCTGATCGGTCCCTTGCCATCTTGCCACGCTGCCTGGATCCTCCACTATGGCCCCCGGTAATCCAGCCAGTCGGGGCACAGTGCACATGCGCGAGCCGGCCATGCGCACCACATCACGCTCCAGTGGCCAGGAGCATTCTCCGCAGATACAGGAGGCGGTAGAGGACAGGGAGGGACCGGAGGGGCTGAAGGAAGCCCCAGGTATGTATAAATTCCCTTTACTTTGATCACAGACAGTGTCGGACTGGGAAGTGGAAAAACTGAGGAAATCCACCTGCTGGCCAAGAAGCAGAAACCCTGTGTTATCGTTCCCAACAGAAGTCTTCACTTTGAGCAGCAACACATGATTACTGCTGATTGGCAAGCAAGTGGATTTCCTCAGCATTTTCAGCTCCCAGTCCATCACTGTTCTCAGGTACAGTTTAAAGGATAACTGAAGTGAGAGGGATATGAAAGCTGCCATATTTAGTTCCTTTTAAACAGTACCAGTTGCCTATCTGTCCTGCTAACTCTTTGTCTCGAATACCTTTCACCATAGACCCCGAACAAGCATGCAACAAATCAGGTGTTTCTGACATTATTGTCAGATCTGACAAGATTGGCTTCATGCTTGTTTCTGGTGTGATTCAGAAACTACTACAGCCAAATAGATCAGCAGGACAGCCAGGCAACTGGTATTGTTTAGAAGAAAATAAATATGGCATCCTTCATATCCCTCTCACTTCAGTTGTCCTTTAATGTGGCTGCTGGTGATTAGCTGTTATATAGCCAAACTGTTGGCTGATAAGATTACAGGCCCAATGCTTGACTGCACTGCAGAAGTTGTAGAGGACAAAAGTGAGTATTGGTTTCGGTATGGAGTCTGTTGATTAGGGATAAGGTAAGGGGGATAGTTAGTTCTAACTTGTAGGGTTAGGGTTAAGTGTCAAGAAGACGGTTTCCTCTAGAAAGGGATAAACTTTTACAAGGTTAGGTTAGGGATATACATTAGAAAGAGGTTACTGTTAACAAGTTGGGGTTAGAGTTAGGTGTCCGGAAGGGATTAACTTTAGGAAGGCCAAGCCAAGTTTCATCCATCAAAAAGTTGTTCATGTTAAGGGGTGAGGCTAGGAATAGCTGTCACGAGGGGCAATGTAACGGAAGGAAAATTAGGGTTCAGTGTCAGAAGGGGTACATTTAGAGAAGGGAAATTAGGGTTAGGTATATGTAGGGGCAACAGTAATGAAAAGTAGGGTGTCTGTCTCACCTAGCGGTCATGTCCCCTGTGCAGCATCTCTGGCATCAGGCGTCCTCGTGGTCCAGTTTTTCCGGGTGTGGTGGCGCATGCATCACTGGCTGTTGGTTGAATCTTGTGGTTGCGGTGAGCGTACGTACACGTGGTGTGCGACTGCATGCGTGGAGTCTGGCTTCTGCGTGCGTGGCTACGCCTGGGAGCAATCCTGTTGGCCTATAAAAGAAGGCCTAGTTTAACTGTCAGGCGCTGATACCTTTGTATCAGACCTGTATGGTTGCTCTCCAGACAATTCTTGATCTGATCTCCTGTTGTGACACGGCCTGTTCCTCAACTCTTCCTGATCCTCTTCTGCCACCGGCCTCTGACTGTTTCCTGGATTATGATAGTACTTTGTTGGTACCGACTTCTGCCCGTTTCCTGCATTATGATAGTACTCTGTTGCCACCGACCTCTGCCTGTTTCCTGAATTATGATAGTATTCTGTTGCCACCGACCTCTGCCTGTTTCCTGGATTATGATAGTACTCTGTTGCCACCGACCTCTGCCTGTTTCCTGGATTATGATAGTACTCTGTTGCCACCGACCTCTGCCTGTTTCCTGGATTATGATAGTACTCTGTTGCCACCGACCTCTGCCTGTTTCCTGGATTATGATAGTACTCTGTTGCCACCAGCCTCTGCCTGTTTCCTGGATTATGATAGTACTTTGTTGCCACCGACTTCTGCCCGTTTCCTGGATTATGATAGTACTCTGTTGCCACCGACCTCTGCCTGTTTCCTGGATTATGATAGTACTCTGTTGCCACCAGCCTCTGCCTGTTTCCTGGATTATGATAGTACTTTGTTGCCACCGACTTCTGCCCGTTTCCTGCATTATGATAGTACTCTGTTGCCACTGACCTCTGCCTGTTTCCTGAATTATGATACTACTCTGTTGCCACCGACCTCTGCCTCTTTCCTGGATTATGATAGTACTCTGTTGCCACTGACCTCTGCCTGTTTCCTGAATTATGATACTACTCTGTTGCCACCGACCTCTGCCTCTTTCCTGGATTATGATAGTACTCTGTTGCCACTGACCTCTGCCTGTTTCCTGAATTATGATAGTACTCTGTTGCCACTAGTCTCAGCCAGTCAGCCTTCAAAGTCCATTATTCTCTTCCTGCAGTTATCTAATCCTCCGCAGCGCGGTCATCTGTTCTCTGACTCACTGTTAGAGTTTTCTCTTGTGTGCAACCTGGTTGTCAATAGGCAGCAAAGTCCAGCGACCCTTGCGGGAAGCTCTGGTGAAGACCCCTGGTCATCTAGTCCCTGCACCTTAGGAGACCCTCACTTCAGTGGGAAAGTCCACTGTTGATCACTATCATTACATGTGGGTCTTGGTGTGTGTTACAATGTGGCTTTCTGCACTGTAATGGACCCCCTACGTGACAATCCCAGTGCAGCAGAGCGTATCAGTATACACATCTTAAGACACTGCACTTACTGTTAACACACTAAAAGCGTGGGTTAACAGTAAAAGTGAAGCATACTTTGCAGTGTTTGCTTCACCGTACCTGACACCAACGCTAGCATAACGTGTTGCACAGCTGTCTCGATCCATTGGGACCCACTCCTGCTGTAACAGGAAACACAATGCAGCCTTAATCAAACCACTGTTCCTCTCCACATCATCTGTGTGGTGGAGTTCCTCAGGGTTCTGTTAATGCCTTATTGTCCCCTGGACCAGTCCTCCCTTGAATTATTCTAGCCTGAAAACCTCGATTTTTACCCTAAAGCCTCATACACATGCTACACATGCTAGATGAGACCGATAAAGGCTGCCGGTACCGAAAATCTAGCATGCCTACAGCGGTCTACAATGCTTCGGCCAGTAATCAGCCTGGCAGATTGCTTTAGCTGAGTGTCGGTTGAGAGCCTTGTTCTCCCCACTCACCTTGCCCGCCGCATGACATCACTCCTGCGTTGTTGGCCCTTCCCGATAGCAACAGAACACATCACTAGCCTTCAGACTAGCTGCGTTTCTGTACAGCTTTGGACTTGTTTGCTGAGTATCAGTTCTCGATTCCTGCCAGGCGACATGCATTCTTACATGTCTACAAGGCTTTAAAACCAACATGAGAATACAGAATTTGAGGAAAGTCATCATTAGCACGGTAGTACAGATACACGCATCTTCTTATGCTGCTGTAGATTTCATTTTATGTTGGAACTTTCAATAAAGTAATCTGTTTCTCTAGTTATCTTACTGACTCTCTCAGCTCAGACAGCAACGGTTTGAGGAATTTAAGGGCCCTTGCGGTGGGGTACGGTAAAAATACCGCACCCCACCACCGTAACGAAAGTCTATGGAGACTCTCATACTTCCGACAGTACGGTGCAACGGAAGTGTTGTTTACACTGCACCCCCGAGGCTGGTCCAAAACTACGTTACCAGTGTGGTGCTGTGTTGACTTGCGGCGATCTGCGTCTTCCCGGAAGTCATGTTAGTATATGGCGACGCGTTTCTTTAAACACGTTGGCATCCCGATGTTGCAGAACACATGTGCGGAAGTGTATTTTAACAATATGCTTCTGCATACCTGAAGCAGGGAGCGTCACTTCCTGCTTGGCCGGTGGCCAGACAGGGAACACCGCACAATAGAGAAGTGTTCCCTAAAGGCCTGTTTTGGTGGGGCGATGTGGTGCGAGGGGCCCGACACACCTCATCGCCAACGCTGGATTACAGTGTGAAACCAGACTAAAGCTTTCAGGCCTAAAATAAAAATCTTATTTCCATTCAAGTCCCAATCCCAATGAATCTTCAGTGATTTCTCCCTTACGACCCGTACACACGCCCGATAACAACCGACGATAATCAGGCGTGTTTACGACAGCCTCTGACCCCCAACCAATCCGCCCAGCAGATCTTCTCACCGCAAGCGACGCCTATCCCCCGCCGATCCAATTGTTCACACCGAAACCGCGCCCACCGCATGATGTCACGCACGCACCACTGTCGTTCATCCATCATCCACCACCACCTGCATAGCATCACACCGTATTGTCAGCTACACAGCCGACATGCGAATGTGCAGCCTAGCACAACGACGTCGCCCAAGGGAATCAGGTCCGTCAAAGGTGTGTACCCACTGTTAGATTGCACTAAGCACACACAGAAGTGGGACATTTTCTGTCTCTCATGCCTGGGACCCACTACTAAGACACAAAGTGCTATCGCAATCGCTAGCGATTTGTGTTAGCGCTTTGCAAGGGATTTTGGGAGCGATTTCCCTGCTCCTATACAATACATTAGAATGGAAACGCTCCCAAAATGCTGAATGTCCTGCTATTGCATTTTGCCTAATCGCAATCGATCCAATGGATTCAGTCCCATCCATTATATTAGCAAAGCGTTTGGGGAAATCGCTAGCGATTTAAAGCGATCCCTAAATGCTCGAAAACACTCTAGTGGGTTCCTACCCTCAGGGCCCTTTCACACTGTGGTGGTGCGGCAAGTTGCCGCACTGCTACTGCAGCCTAATGAAAATCTATGGAGGAGTTCATACTTCCCACCTTGCGGTACACTGCGCCAGAAGTGCCCTATCTAATGCTCTTCAATACCTACGTTACCGCGCGGCTCCTGCGGCGATCTGTGTCGGGCCAGAAGTCATGTAAGTCTATGGAAACGTGCACACTTTTAAAAAAACGCCCCGATTATATGCGTTGAGCAGCTCGAAAAGAGTATTTTAGAAATACGCTTATGCGCAGGTCATCGATAGCCGAACAGGAAGTGAGCATCACTTCCTGCTTGGCCAGATGCCAGACTGGGAATACCGCATAGTAATGTGGTATTCCCGAAGGCCTGTTTTCGGCAGTGCAGCTGCAGCACTGCACCGCCAATCAGCAGTGTGAAATCTGCCTCAGGGTTGTGTTTGCATTCTGAACAAAGCCATACTAGCAGCATCATGTGCTGCAGATGCAGAAAAATCTCATAATTATGGGACAGTGCTGCGCTTACTAGCTCAATAACATATCAATAATACCTGTGTGAAATCCGACTTTTCAATCTCAGAAAACTGTAAATATGAAGTCTGTAAATCTTTTATCTTGTGGCTCTGTAAAATGCCTCATCCTGTCACCATACTGTAGCGTACTTGTATGTGCAGCTGAGCAGACAGACACAGTGCTGTGTGAGATCACTGGGCCGCATTGATGTGTGATTACGCCTCAGAATGGAGCTGTGTGCGCTGGCATTTTTCAGGTCTCACAGAAGGGAGTGGATGAGCCTATGTATCTATAGGATAATCACAGCCGGACAATCTGCTCCCTCAGAGGTCAGTGACCTAGCAACTGCCACTCTCCACATTCCCACACAATCTGCTGCCAAATTCTATGCCTGCTGTCATATAATCTTTCTACCTCAGACTGTGATCTTCATAAACGCTGAGGCGAGAAAAACATGTCACATCTACACCGTGTGCATTCATCTGTGTGTGCAGTGAGCAGGAGCAGATTATAATGTCAGGTATACAGTGCTAACATACGCTGTACTGTTAAACCTCAATCCCCAGGAACCTGAAGCAAGGAAAATTATTTAAAAAATAAACACATGACATAGCTGCAAATGAATATTACATACTAACCTCACCGTCAGTTCCTCTCAGAAGCTCACCGTTTTCTTCTTACAGTGATCCCTTCCAGTTCTGACAATATTTTGGCAGAACTGAAATATACCAGTTGCTGTCAGTTATACATCAGCAGCTGTCAGTTACAACTGAATGTGCAAGGTAATGTCCAAGTTTCCCTATGGCTCAAGTGGGGGATATTACAGTTTAACAGCGTGCTGACCAGGAAGCTGTTATGGGGTAATGGCCATTTCTAAAATGGAGGACGGAGAAATTAATTGATCACAGTGGACAAATGGGATGCAGGAGAGGAGAGTGAGATTGTATGGAGGAGAGTATGATGTGTGTATGGTTATTTTGACTTTTTCTTTTCAGTTCAGGTTCTCTTTAAAATATCACCGAACTCACACTGCTGGGATACTACCTTTGTTGTGTGAAATGAAGCTTCTGCAGCTAAAAATTCTGCCTTGAAATTCCGATCACATGATCACAAACAAAGAAGTACAGGGCTTTTGTTTCATCTGCTAGTGTGGTACTGCTGAGGCTTGTACTGCATCATTCATCTGCATTGTCAAGCTACGTAAACACTCCAGATTAATCTTGGCAGAAGGCGGCTGATAATGACCACAATCATGCCAGGCAATCTGCATTGTTTAAAAGGAAATAAATATCAATACCAAAAAAAATGGTGAGAAGTGATGCAAAGGAATAAACTGATTCCTACAGGACTGAGCCTATAAAATATGGAACTGGCCTATTAGCCTGCTAAAACATAACTTTTATTCACATAAAATCAGAGATGAAAACTGGACTGTGTGTACATTTTCCAATACAAATGTGGGGTCGATGTATTCATGTGCCTTTGTCAAGTGCACATAAACAGCTTAAATATGGAACTAGCAACAGGGAGGAGTCATGGCTAATCCCTCTGCACTGGGGTTCCCTACCAGCTTTCTGTCACCCTAATTGTGAGGGGTAGAGTGTGTATCTCGTAGGACCTCGTGAATCAAGGAAAAAAATATGTCAGCCTCCATCTCCCTCCAGGTTCCTTTTTAAAGTTCCTTTTTTGGCTTCCTCCAGCTCCCTGTGCCAATCACTCCTGCGCTGTCTTCATCCTCATCCTCATTCGCGGGGTAAAGGCCCCATTAGCTTGGCCAGTGGGAACCCACTGTGCATGCGCGGCCCGGCCGTGTGCCACGCTACCGTGGTTGGGAGCACTCTGAATGTGGGAGCGAGACAGGGGGTGTGCGCACGGGCAAACTGCGCCAGTGCAAAATGGCCCTGACTGGCCAAGCTAGCGGGGCTTCTACTTGGCGAATGAGGAGATGGAGGAAGACAGCGTGCAAGCGATCGGTGCGGAGGAAGTCACTGGTATGTATAAAACTTTGATATCTTTACATCTCAGGTACACTTCAAAGCGGACCCAAACTAAACATTTTTTTAATTCCAAATATTTAGTTGCACCACTGGGACACATACAAAGATAAATAAACACTTCAAGCCTATGAGCATTTCAGTGCATGCTTTTCACCCTCCTCTTTGCATAACTAGGGTTATACAGGTGGCAGTCATTAGCAATTCCTCCTTTGCTGGACACCATCTACTCCACCAGTCTGCCGGATTCTGTCCCGGCAATATGAAAGGAAGGGGGGGGGTTCCTCCAATAAATGTAAAATATTTTATATTTGTCGTCATGCAGCTGAAAAAAAAGCTGCTATTTATTATTATAATTTAGAAAATAGATTTTATTTCTGAAATCTTGTATTTTTAATTTGGGTCCACTTTAAGTAAAGTTAAAAAAAAACAACGTAAAATATTGAATTGCACAGATAATAGAGCATTAGTAGCAAAGAAAAGAGTCTCATATTTTTATTTTCAGTTTTATAGCTTTTTTCTATAACATTGCATCATATTCTGTCTTTTAAACTATAAAACCCGCAACCCATCGCCATGCAATGAAAGTCTATGGAGACTTTCATACTGAGACCTTACGGCGCAACGCAACGAAAGTGATGTTTTACCCGCATCCCTACATTAACGCTGCGGAGCTGCATCGAGTTGTGACGATCTGCGTCGGCCTGAAAGTCATGTTGGTCTATGGCGACATGTAGATTTTTAAAAAGGCACCAACGCGACATTGCAGCCTACATGTGTGGAAGCGTATTTTAACAATACGCTTACATGCACTTCCACACCAGAAGCAGGCACTTCCTGCTTGGTCGTGGCCAGACAGGGAACACCGCGCAATAGCAGGCATTTTTGTAGTGGAAACTGGACCTAATAGGAATTTCACTGATATCTAGAAGGAAGGTGAGGTAACTGTATATAAATATACTGTATAGGATATCACTTTTACCTTATTGTGCTGGAGTTTGTCATCTTAAAGTTTAGTAACATATAATTCCAGTTCTTCATTTTAAGCTCTTCCTGTCTGATTTGTTAGTGATTTCAATGACATCACTAAATATTATGATGCCATAGTGTAATCTCCATAAGGTCCTAACATGCTAAATCACAAAACCGTAAGTGTAAGGTCCGTGGCCCACTGGAGCGTTTTCAGACGTGATTTGCGCTTTCAAGGAATCGCTGGTAATTCCCAAAGCGTTAGGCATAGAGGGAGATATCTCTTTCTTGGCAGTTGTAAAAAGCTATTATTTCCTACAATGCAACAAGGTTCACAGACAGGAAACTGTCAGGACCATGGTCATGACATCACAGTGTGGGAGGGGTTCACCACAATCTCAACCAAACAGACCCCCTGATGTGCTATTCGAGAAAAGGTAAAGATTTCTTGTGGGAAAGGGGGTATCAGCTACTGATGAGGATGAATTTCAAGTTCCTCTTTAATGATTATGGAGACAGGCAGTACTTATGGGCTGTATAGTGGGACAGAGTGGTGTGGCCGGCAAATTAAAGCTGGTGGCAAGGACTGGATCCAGAAGCACGCTACAGAAGTAGAACAGAAACCGTCATATTCCCAAACCATCTTCCTCTCATCCCATCCGTCAGTCATTGTTGGAGGAAGTGTATGCGCCTCTATATCGCCCTACAGAAGAAACCCAAATGTGCAGTTAGCATGATGATCTTACCAGTGTAGATGCTGGCACTAGAAGCTGGGATGCCAAACTGTGACTCGATGAACTTGGGAATGAAGGTAATAAAAGCGGTGACAATGGCACTCTCAGCTGTGTATGACAAACTCACAAAAAGGAATGTCATGTTGCTTAAAATTCTGATTGCTGCTCTTGGAAGGTCTAAAAAATGACAAGAGATGAATTTTATAAAACAACTAAAAAGAGAAATAAAAACAATACATGTAGGAACCTTGAAATGAAAGGCATGTAATGGAATCTCTGATAGTGATCTGATAGTAATCTAACCAAAAAGAAGAAAAAACATCTGGTCACCCACAAAATGGGTTGTTTATTTATATCTGTAAGAAAATTTAAACCATGTTGCAAAATATTACATACAATAAGAAAAACAGATTAACTTATTTCTTGATTAGCAATAAGTAAACATTTAATTAAAAGCATTCCTGCACAAGTAGAATTAAATAAGAAAATGTCCCTGCTGTAAAGAGAGATCATGCGTACTGCCCTTGTCACTTTCTCAATATCAACAGTCAAGTGAATTTTGAATGGATACCTTTTAAAGCAAGATTGTCAGCCATAAAATCAAATTCCATTTACTCACAGCTCTGTTGTTTATTATGCAGTTTACAATCTGATACAACATGGCAAGCACTCCAATATAATTATAAATGTTTCTGCTGTAATAAATCGTATCTCAGTCAGCCTGGCTCTATTTGGTACATTGCCAGGGAGAAGAAGCTTGTTATTCCCCTCCCCCCTCAATCACTGCTCCTCACTAATTGGCTGAGAGCAGTTCAGTGTGAAGCTGCTGAAATATGATCTATGCTGTTCTCACATGTGTTTACAAAGCAAGCTAAATATGTAGTTTCTAGGAGAGAAAAACAATATTAAGGGAGGAAATGACATCAGGATTGGCTCCAGTTAATGGAAATGCCTGAAATTGTTTTCTCTTTATTTACAGAATCACTGAAATCAAAATGTGGACAATACAATACATATGGTATGTAAGTAGAACAAGTATTTATCTACTTATATGTGTGTTTTTTTTCCTGGGATTGTTTGGCTGTCCCTGCTGCTTTAAACTACTTCCAAACTATTATCACCCTCCTCTCCCCAAACCTCACTCTTGGAAATACTTAATGCCTAATCATTAACCCCACCCCAACACCCCTGGAACTAATTAACACCCACTTCCCCAGATTATCAATATGAACTCTGTTTACATATGGCCTTTATAAGAAGGTTTGTGGTACACTAGCATTACTTACAATCTGCCAACCACACTTACCTCTCCAACAAACTATCTGTGTGGTTTTGCTATGGTAATCAAAGGCAAAGAAGCACATAACCCTTTCAAATGTCACTGCAGCCTTCATCACAATAAGAAAAAAGAACAATGTCTATCACTGTTTCTCTCTTCCTTTGTTCACTAGATTAATTTGTTTTGTAATTAAAGTATACCTGTCATCCCTTCAAACCAGAAAAAAAACTACCACACTGAGTGACACAAGGCCTCCTAGTGGTGCCTTTATGCATGGATGTGTTCTCTGTACATTGTCCAAATGCATGACTCTGAGGCATTCTAATGATGCAAAACCTGCCATTTCTCTACATAGTAGTTACCCCCTCTCTTCCTAGAATAGCCCTGGCCCTTGTGGCTGGTTCATTAGTGTGATGAGACTCTCCTGAGGTTTGTGCAGCAGGAAGAGGAAGGGCTGATTGATTGCCGATGTAGCAGCGCTAATGCCTATGCAGAAAAAAGTTAGGTACCAATTTCAGTGGGGGACTTCCATGACACTTGCAAAGGTATCTAATCATGCATGCATGTACCTCTAATGCTGATGATTGTTCAAAGCAGTCCAATCAGATCCTGATCGATAACGCAATCGATTTGGGGTAGTTATCAACGCATTATCGACTGGGAGCAGTTTGGACGTCTTCACACGATGCAGACGTTTGTTTACATTCCTTTATCAGATACATTAAGTAAACATTAGTAAAGTGCTGAAAGAGAGCTCTCTCTGCTTCTAGTATGTGTGCAGTTGAGAAGTGATCACTAGATAGATTTTAATATATAAATACAGCAGCTATGCAATAAAATGCAATGGCAGAGCAGATAAATTGTACTTTGGGAATTTGGCATTTGTAGACAGACAATATTACTTGTGCACAAAAGCAAATATGATAACTGTATGGGTAATAAAAAGTAGGAAACATTTTTATTAAACGTTATGTCTGAGTTTTAGACCACTTTGAATACACATTTTTTTATATACCAGAAGTACATTTCTAAGAAGTGTAGTTCTAAAAGCTGAACCTGAACTAGGGTTTTATATCTGCTTTGTTAAACTTTCACAAAAATAAAATCCTTTTATATCCTGTCAAAATGTCCCTGATTGTGATGCTATTTCCCCTGTGTGTACGGCTCCTCTGCTTTCTGCTGAAATCTCCATGGCTGGCACTTACTGGCTGACATAATTAGGTTAAGGTGATCTTCGTTGGCCAAGTTTTCAGTTCACATAAGGGCTCCCTGCATGTAGGGAATACTCATATCAGCAGCACATAAAAAGGAGTCATCAGAGATACAGTAAAGAAACATGAATAGAGGAAGACCGGTAATTAATGTACATACCGTATGTTAGGTGTGAGATTTGGAAGCAGCAATTGCTGAAGTCTCATCAATTTAGAATAAGTTTTGATACTAATTTGAGTTTGTGATTTTTATCAAAAACACTAATCCGTGTATGTCTGAAGTTACTACACAGTCCGATCTGTGCATGTTAGGTTGGGAGAACACTTGTTTGAATCGTGGGTGTTTGCTGCATAACGAAAAATGCACGCAAAATGGGATTAAATGTAAGTCTATGGCTGGCATAGCAAATCTCAGCTCTCTGGGAATCACAATGTGTTTTAAAATCGTACAGCATGTTGCTTCTTCTCCTGTACTTTACGCAAATAGCAAACAATAGTTTCTTATGAATCTGCAAAAACCCATGTGTTCCGCATGCGTTTTTGTAAAAACATAGATCTGATACTGTATTTTCTGACTTGTTGAAAAGGCAAATTATTAAAAGGTGCAAAATGCAAAAGCATAAAAAGCGCAAAACGCATCAAAAATGCAGATCCAAAAATGAAAAGAAAAAAATGCAGCCTGGGTGGACACTGAGGGAGCCTATGGCCTACAGGGGGCTGGAGGAAGCCCCAGGTAAGTATAAAGCCTTTTGATTGCACTGTCTCAGGTTTACATTAAAATGTGTGCTCCCAGCATTATTTCGTTATTAACACATTTTCAGTTGGATGACAAGGAAGGAGGCCCTCTTTAACCTCCTTAGCAATAATCACGACTACAACTCGGGGTGGAAAAAACATGCCGGAAGCGGCAACCCCGAGCTATACTCGTGATAGCCGGCTGGAGGTCTATGCAGAGAAATGCGCACAGCGGGCATTTATCACTCAGCTCCCGGGGGATCCTCACGCCGGCCGCTATTGTTTTTCCTCTCCTCCGAGGCTCTGCTTCCTCCTGGTGAGATTGTCGTCTGTCATCATGACAACAGCCGGCAATCTCACTATAGGGTTACAGCGCCACCTAGAGGATGGAGGGAAAACTGCAGCGCTGGATCCCAGGGAGGTGAGTGAAGCCTGAGCTGCTGCAGATCTCCCTAGCAATATGATTTTTTCCAGGTTTTAGGGTCTGAAAGGGTGCAAAAAATTGTACCGCTTTTTAGACCCTAAAATCCACAAAAAATAATACCGCCAAGATTATAGGCAATTGCTGGTACCCAAATTAGTCAGCGAGGGCCGCTATAGCTGTAATTCTCATTGTGGCCTATGGCGGTGCCCAAATGATCGGCGCAGCCCTGTGCCGAAATGAGCTGATTTGACTATTACACATGAATGCACAAAATAAGGCCATACAGACTGGTAATGGGCAGAACTTGCAGGGGGACCAGCGAATCATGTCCCAACATCCTGGGCACACAAGCCCAAAGTAGCGTCATCTCTGCACAGCTGCAGAGATCATTTCTTTACCTCTAAAGTTTTTGCCAAATCCTATGGCTGGCCCGACTCCAGCTTCTGTCTTTGCTTTGTTGCTGGTTTTCTCCTTCATCACATCATCATCACTAGACACATCGTAGGAATTACTTTTCTTTTTTTTCTTTTTCTTCTTCTGTCGAGGAGGGAGTTTTTTGGGGAAGGTGAACATGGGGAAGATGACAAGTAGCATTGCCATGGCACATAGCAGAAAGCCACTCCACCTGGAAGACAAGGCATGGCCGATTGCAGCATGTAATGATAGGCTGTGAGAGGCATCTGATGTCACTAGTTTTATCTTGCTCACCTTCTAAAAAATCACTTATCTGCGAAAGGTTAGTTGTCTGATATAATCTGCTAGTTTTATATACAGATATAACCAATTCTAGTAAAAACCGAACCTCCTATCTTGACCATGGTAGGAGCATTAGACTATGACTATGGTAGGGGCTTTAGCTTATGACTATAGTATGGACACTAACTATGACTATGGTAGGGGCATTAGACTATGACTACGGTAGGTGGTAGGGGCATTCGATTAGGACTATGGTGAACCATAAGACTGACTATGGTAGGGACATTAGACTATGACTATGGTAGGGATATTAGACTATGACTAGAGACTTTAGACTATGATCATGGCAGGGGCATTAGTCTATGACTATGGTAGGGATAATAGACTATGACTAGAGACTTTAGACTATGATCATGGCAGGGGCATTAGTCTATGACTATGGTAGGGATAATAGACTATGACTAGAGACTTTAGACTATGATCATGGCAGGGGCATTAGACTATGACTATGGAAAGTGGTAGGGGCATTAGATTAGGACTATGGTGAGCCATTAGACTATGACTATGATAAGGGCATTAGACTATGACCGTGGTAGGGACATTAGACTATTGTAGGGACTTTAGACTATGGCTATGGCAGGGACAATACACTATGACTTATGTAGGGATTAGATTGTGGCATGTTAATGGCATGCACATACCTTGACAAATCTGCTTGCAAAGGTAATTAAGGTTTGGTCACAAAAATAAGACTCAAAGCGAAATGTAAGAAATAAGAAATACAAATATTGAGGATGATAGTATGATTCTCAGGGTAAAATATTACTTCCCGAATATTTTCATTGAAAAATATGTCTCCCTACAAAGCAATTAAAGCTGGAATTCTTGTGTTGGGCTTTGGTAGTCACGCTGGGAACTATCAGCTGGATGCTGCTGCTTAGATCGAGGAATGAGTCAATTCTCCAGTGTAGAAATAGTAACTATGGCACAAGCAAGCAAACTCTGTTCCAGTTGCATCTCCTTCTATGAACTCCATCAGCAAATATTTGATTCCCACCCTAACCATGCTGGGCTAATTACTAATCCAGAAGTAAAAAAGTACTGACACCATGAGGCAGTCTAAACTGCAAAACAACAAATCGACAACAAAAAAGGAGGGAAAAAGGAAAATACATCAATAATTTCAGACAATAAGGGCCTGTTTCCACTAAGTACAAATGAATTTGTAAAGTGATTTTTCGCATATAAAATGAATCCAATGCATGTTAATGGAGTAATTTAAACTGAATGTTAAAGAGAGCCCGAGGTGGGTAAAAAAAAAAAAAAGTAGGCTACCTGATCCACGGGGCTGAGCGGCTTAGGTAGCTGCAAAAAAGCCGCTTCCGTGGGCCACAATGGCCCACTTTTACTTTCGTGACCTCTGGGTCACGACGCAGCCCTGAGAGACTGTGTTTCTCTCATAGCGTGCAGGGAGGCGGGGAGCCGCAAGAGGCGTGGCCAGGGAGAGAAAGCTGCCCAATGGCAGCTCAGAAAACACTGCATGAATGCCCCTTTTAGGCGTTTTGAACAGGGAATTCCCCTGTGTTTAACTCTGAGTTAGCGACAAATCTTGTCGCTAAGCTCAGGGGGCTATAGCGCGGCAGTGGGGGGGGGGGGGGCAGAGAGCAGCGGTTGGGGGACACAGAGCCATGTCATTAGGCAGAGAACATGGCTCTGTGTCCCATCAGCCCCCCGAAGAGCCACCTCGGGTTCTCTTTAATATTCATGTGCGGCACAATGCAGAAAAAATATGGACTACATGATGCATATTTCTGCCCCACGCATCCATTTCTCATGTTATGATTGTTAGACACATACAAAAATTACATTTGCATTAAAATTCTCATAATAAACATGAAAATTTGCATACAGCAAAAATGTATGGGAAATGTAATATCGTAGTGGAAATAGACTCTTACTGGCTGTCTTACAAGATCTCTCTACAGAGATGCCTTTGAAAGTTATTAATATTAAAGAGCCAACATATTCTGTGGTGCTGTACAAAGTAAGAAAAAGAAACATGGGGTATATAAAGTAATAATAAAGACAAATATGGACATTGGTACAAAATACAAAATTGGTAATTACAGTGACATGGCAATATGATGAATAAATTGTATAACAAAATAAATAACAACAAATTCCAAAGTACAAAAGAGTGAGAGAGCCCTGCCCTTGTGGAATAGGGAAGAACAAGAGGGAGGATGGGTAGTATGCAGTATTCATACAGACACTGCGTTTGTATGTTATCTAGTGTTATCTAGTAAGAGTACAAACTTGGCCAGATGTCGAAGGGAGTTAAAGCATATGCTTGTCAGAAAAAGTGAGTTTTGAGGGAGCGTTTAAATATTTCAAAGGTTGGAGAGTGAAAGATGTGTTTTAAAAGGGTGTTCCAGAGAAGGGATGAAGCATGTGAGAAGTCTTGTATACGTGATTGCGAGGTGATTCTACAGGAGGAAAGAAGAAGGTTGTGTGCAGATCTAAGATTGCAGTTGGGTTGGAAAAATGAGGAAATGTATAGAGGAGAGGGATTGTGGAGAGATTTTTAGGTTGGGGTTAGGAGCTTGAAATGTATCCTCTTGTTAATTGGCAGCCAATGAAGAGCTTGACAGAGAGGAGCAGAGGAGGAAGAGCGAGAAGAAAGATGAATGAGACGAGCACCTGAGTTCAGTGCAGAGTGGAGTAGTGCCAGTTGGTTAGTTGGTAGCTCACAAAGCAATATATTACAATACTCCAAATGAGATATTATAAGATCATGTACTAACATTTCAGTTGTGTCCTGAGTGAAAAAAGGTTGGATGCAGGATATGTTTTTGAGTTGAAAATGACAGGAGATAGTTAGGGAGTGAATGTGAGGAAGAAATGAAGGAGGAGTCAAATATTATCCCTAAGCACCCTAAGTTGAGAGGATCATGTATGATTTGGACAGGCCTAATCAATGATTTCCATGCCAATGCTTGGCCAGGTCTCGCTTTCATCAGGTCACAAGCAAATCCGGTGAAGAACAGCTGGCAACTGCTCTGTGACATTTTATGTAATCAACTGAGCCAGCCCAATTCAACAGCATTTACTCAATTCACCAGGAATACTCTGCATTTCTAATAAACAACTCAAAGATGTTAAGTATGTGATCTTACCAGTTGCCAATGAAGCGAGGGTCACTCTGTTCAATGTTAACAATGGTTCTGGGATCAACATAAAATCCAATCAGGACACCACCTAACAAATAGCCTGCGGCCGGCCCAAGAGCACCCATGACATACATGATTGCTGTGAAAAGATGGCAGACAAAGAACAGAGGTTACAAAGAGGGAAAATAATGCTTTATGGCTTCACTACATCAACTATTTTCACATATAACAGAAGTCAAAAGAGTGGGGTTCAAATAATTCAATCAATAAGCAAGTTAGCTGGAAGGGAAGAGGGCTATTAAATGTACAAGAGACACCCAATTTCACACAAAAAATAGTATTTTAATACAAATATGATAGGTATATATATATATATATATATATATATATATATATATATATATATATATATATATATATATATATATATATATACATACATACACACAAATATATATATATGTATATATATATATATATATATTATATATATTTTATTTTTCTTCTTATTTTTTTTTGGGGTGGCCATAAACGTTCCCAATGATCTGATGTCCACAGAGAGAACTGGAAATCTCTGGGAAAAAAATGTATTACAGCCAGCCCCCTACGTACCGTATATAACTTCAGTTTTTCAGTTTCCAGAGGTCCTCAGGAAGTACATAGTAGAGGCCAGACTTGTACAGGTTTTTAGTGGAAAGCATTCAGGCCTGGTTCACATGTACGGTTCTGTGACGCTGAACGACGGGTGCGACGCTTGTCACTAAACGCTGCCTATTCAAATGAATGAGTGGTTCGTCGTTTGCACAACCACCGCATTTCCATCCCAATTTTTGCCGTTGTCTGTCCGGCCAAGGATCGTTTACTGCCACGCTTCCTTGTCCCCATGCGGGGATAAAAGATGCTACTCGCCTGGAAATGCTGCAGAAAGCTGACAAATGCTTTTCTGCAAGCTTGCAGAAAAGCATTTGGAACAAGACGACGTGCTGCTGCATGTGGCTGGTTCAGATGTCCACCTGAACCAGCCCCTAGGCTTGGATAGGTTAGGGTAGAAATAGGTTTAGTCTGAGTATTCATTATGTTTTTGTTTTGTTTTTTAAAGGATCCATTATGGAATAGATCAGATGTCAATTTTGGAGCACTAACAGCCGCAGCACATGGAAGATGAGGAGTGCACATGGAAAGGGGGTGTCAGCAGAGGGGTGCCCACAGCTGGTATTGAAGATGTGCAGCATGTGTGTTCGGAAGCCATGCCACTGTAGTCCAGTGTACTGGACTGTTCCTGATGTCATACAGCCATAGAAATATTCAGGCAGTAGATTAAGCTGAAAAGCTGTAGCATGGCTGTGATTATCTTGCATGAGCTCACAGCTGCAGAATCATTATGGATTGCTAACTCTGCTTACGTTCCCATAATAGCCTGTTATTGGAAATGTGGGCTGGTGCTTTACAGCTAAGTCAAGACACTTGTGCCTCCCCTGGTAGTAAACTGCCAGTCTAGCCAGAGTCACTTGTTTATCTCTCTTCTCCCATCAGTAAATGGTTTCTGCTCAGACAGCACACTCGGCCTGACCAGAGATTGATGGAAAGAGTTTAAGGTTATACATTCAGTGCTGGGCAAGCCCTCAACATGAAACAAATGAGTGATAAGAGAATAAGTAGCACTGGCAGATCTGTAACCAGGAATAACGAAGGCTATCAAGAACGTGGGCATGAAATGGCTGCAAGAACCCTTCCTGGCATCACAATCACCTCACGATAATTTTAATAAAACGGTTTATTGCCATAATTAATTGTTTCAGGGAAGTACTCAAAACAGAGCGACTGTATTCAAACATTATTAATAGTTTTTGTAGATCGTCTATAAAAAGCACCAATTATGTGGTGTATTCTAGGAAACTGCTGTGGATACGCTGCTGCCTAAAATAGTTCCTGACTGAGTATAAACAGACAAATGTTATATTTAACACTGAATTGGGGTAAAGCTGACACAAATGTGCATAGAGACAGAGGTCGTGTGACCATTCACATATGCTTTCTGTAAATTAGAATACGAGAGAACTGGTAGTAGCATGGCTATCCAAGACCAAAGCAGGGACAGGTGAAGCGTCTATTTGTAGCTGCAGCTTGCATAGAGGGTGGCCCCAGCGCATCCACTATTTTACCACTAATAGCCGCTAATCACTGCTATTAACATTGCCAACCCATGATGCAGAAAATATCGGTGGATAGGGTAAGGAAGGCGTAAGAGGTATTTTTAGGGTTAGGCGCCGGTGCGAGGGGGGTATCCTCAGTGTTAGGTATGGGGGTAGTTAAGGTTGGGCAACACCAGGAGGGATCTCTACTGGCCTTACAAATGACCACGGTGAAAGCAAGTGGAAGACACACTGTCTGAAAATTACTGTACATCCTGGCGTATAAGACTACTTTTTAACCCCTGAAAATAATCTGAAGAACCTTATCCGTCGGGTGTCATTGATGCCGGGTGATACGCCCTATCCTGTTACCGACTCTCAGATCTCGCTGCTGAGGACTGTAGTGAAGCGGCGCAGGCACACATGTGTGAGATCTGAGAGGTAGAGAAGGAGGTAAATGGAATACAAGGGTGGCCCAGAAGGGTGAAAGAGGCATGTTTTATTGGCACAGCACAACCTATTCTTCCATACCGCTCGGATAAACATGTAGACAAGGAGAGCTGACCAATCCACTTAGGGAGAGGGAGAGTTGACCAAGCCAACCAGTCAATCCCCTGTATAGTGTTATATACTGGGTACCACATACAGTACAGCACCAGTATCTATTCATACATAGCACCAGTATATGATTTTTTATTTATTTTTTATTTGGTGAGCATTGGAAGAGGGGTAGTCTTATACGGCGAGTATATCCCAAACTCTATATTTTAACTGGAAATGTTGTGTGGTCGACTTATATACCGAGTCGTCTTATACGCCGGAATATCTGAAATCTGGACTAATAAGGTAGCTGCCAGATAATTGATAGTCAGCCAGTGGATTTAGTTTGCTAGCACAGCATCTACTTTTGTCTTTGTCCAGTAGAGATTTGCACATTAAAGTACATCCGAGGTAAAAATAAACGGCTGAGAAAAACAATTGTATCTATCCTCCTTCTCCTAAAAATGACTTTTTTTTTTTTAGCTATCCCACAGTTTTATTTTATATTTAAATCTAGTTTTATAGTTTTTACTGTTTCATTGCCTCTGGTCATTGACACCTTCATTGAAGTATGCCAGAGCTCATATCTATGACACATTCATCCTTTCTATCTCTTTCCTGCTCTCAGAAGCCATTTACTGACGGGAAAGTGTTTTATGGTTGTAATTACTAATCAGTGAGGGTTATGCTATAGTCTGACCCAGTCCCAACCCAGACAGAAACTGTCACTTGCATACCTGATGTTTAACTTTTTCAGGCAGAGAAAGAAAAAAAGGAACACAGCCTACTTATTTGTATGCTTGGCACTGTACATACCCATGTCTATCTCATCATGTCACATGTCACCTCAGTTGTCCTTTAAGGTAATTTCCCTCTAATTTCAATCTCTTGACCAGAAGAATTATGTGCATCGCATGAGACTTCACTGACTGCATGCTTGGTGAGAGACCACCAAAGACTAAACATCAGCACAATAGTCAGACAACTGGAATATTTTAGGTAAATAAAGATGGCAGCTTTCATTTTCCTATTACAGGTTGCCTTCAAGCCAATCTATACTGCTGTGTTTATATATAAATTCCCAACGGATTGAACAAAGGTAATCAGAGAGCTACAGGATGCTAGATATTATGCAGACCTACACAATGGAACATCTTAATAAAGTATCCCATTATTATTATTCCCAGTGCATATTAAGAATACATTTCTTCCCAGAACATTGCTGATTCATGCGCATCTACTGAACCACTTAGCTGCTCTACAGGAATCCAGTATCTATATCCATAAGCATCAGAAAGCCAAGACTTTATTATGTGACCTTGAGGAACTAATTCTCCTGACTGAGTATTTATCAACGGGAAGGTTTTGAGTATCCCGTCTAACAGTGGTTCACAAACTAATCTGCATAGATGTTTAGGGGTAAGTGAAGCCATACAAATAGTTCCTCAGGGGTGGAACTGATAAGACAGACAAGTGATATGATAGCCATATTTAGTGATATGCTGAAAAACCACCTTTCCTGATCTCTAATGGTGTTCATGACTAGAGCCCACATATCCCACATTGGGAAAACCTTCCTCCCAGTGGCTGAATAAACACTAAGTGCTTCTGAAGTAGAGCTTCTGATTTTTGTTGCAGGGAATTCCCTATACCCCTCCCCTCAAGCAACCAACACCAGTAGCGTGTAGGAGTAGGGTCTGTGATGCTAGGTTTGAATAATAAATATAACTGGGTGTCAGCAGCATAGCAGTGGTATGTCAGGCCATGTTTTTGGATGATTTTTCCAAGTGGCAGCATGTACTGTATATGGGGAACAGCAAAAGGGATAGTATTATGGGGTACACCATATTTTAGTGGTACAGGGTTGGAGAGAAAATGCCTCAAGAATATCCTTTGTGTTCTGCCAGCCAGGAAGGAGTTGAACCACTGGAGAACTAAGCTATGTATGCCACAGGACTCTTGTAGACTGTTAAGCAAGATTTTATGATCAAATGTGTCAAAACCCACTGTGAGGTTGAGCAAAATCAGGATGGAACATTGGCCTCTGTCTCTTGCCATGAGCAGATTGTTGTAGATCTAGATGAGCTCTGTTTCACAGCTGTAATGTTTTTTGAAGCCAGATTGAGGAGATTCAAGGATGTTGTTTCCCGATAGCCTGGCTTCAAGTCGGAGATAGACTGCCTTTTCCATACCTTTCCCTAGAAAGGAGACAGGTTTGTAGCTGTTTATAGCATCTGGGTCTAAGGATGGTTTCTTGAGTAGCGGTCTGTTAGTTGGTTCTTTCAGACAGGTGGGAAACCTCCCAGCTTGTAGTCATTGGCCATAGTGGAAAATAATGATCAATGTTTAGGAAAAATGGGTATGATGGATTGGTTCGATTTTTCAAACACAATCAATTAAGAAAATTGACTGAATTTAAACTATCTATAAAAATACGAAAATTGACACTGTCTCACAACGCGACAATGAAAAGAGTTTGTCGGAGTGAGCTCTGTTAGAACCAGAACGTGAGTGTACAGTACAAGGTGTGTCAAAGAGGAACTTTGAAAAGATATTAGTAGGGGAAACAAATGAATACATTGCAAAGCGAGAAGTAAAAATATAGAAGATAGATCAAGAAATGATTGATATTCGCCATGTAATTCATTTATGTTGTTTGATCCACAATGAGCCAGTGGGTCGTCATCTTTGCAACTGGCAGACACAAAAAAGGAAAAAAAGCACCATCTGCCATTTTCTGTAAACACACCCACTAACATTAATATAGGCTAACAGCTAGGGTTTTTTTCATACATACTGTATATACTGTATGCACATAGGGAGATACTGCTTGCTAGGCAGTTGGAAACAGCAGTTATTTTCCACAATGCAATGAGATTCACAGGCAACAAACTTTCAGGGCCATAGCCCTGACATCACACTGTGGGAGGGGTTTCACCACAATATCAGCCACATAGATGTCTCTAATGATCTATTCAAGAAAAGGTAAAGATTTAACGTGGCAGAGATAGGATGAGGATGAAGTTTAATCTTGGGTTAAAGTTTCTCTTTAAATTGGATTTCACATTAGCTCATTTACTGTTGGGTGATCTCTATGACATTCCCTTCTCTACAGAGGCAGAAATGCCTTTTCACTTTTGATCAGAATGTACGGCAATAAATCACCAGCAGGCCTATCAGGGTGGATCCTGGCAAGTGACAGATGTGATCCAGAGACTGCAGACGTGGAGAGCGCTCAGTGTACAAACAAACACCAATAAATAAGCACATGTCTGGCAATCCTATGTTGTGCTATGTCACCAGTCAGCCTGATGTAGTAGAGGGTGTGGGCACTGTCTGGCACCAAGGGCTCACATCACAAGAAATGCCGGGGACTCAATGTTATAACAGCTTTCCTCCTCCTGCGCCAACTCGCAATTGTTTTTAGTTCAGCTGGAGCAGCCCAAATGACTCCATTTTCCTAAAGCGCCTCACTCACTTTACAGCCAGCTGTTTATCTTATCTCCAGCAACTGGATAGAGATTAAATAACAGCTGTTTTAAATGTGTTGCATTTGAACTTAGCACAATTTCAACTTGGCACAGAAGAAGCTATTATAATGTGAAATACCTCACATTGTGGACTGTTGTCATCAGACACTGAACTGCTAGTAAGCTTCTTTATCACTGAGAGGAATCGAGGGCATATTCATTAACCTCTTGAGGACCAGAGGTTTATACCCCCCTAGTGACAAGGCCATTTTTTACAATTTGGCACTTCACAACTTTAACAGTTTATTGCTCGGTCATACAACTTAGCACCCAAATTAATTTTACCTCCTTTTCTTCCCACAAATAGAGCTTTCTTTTGCTGGTATCTGATTGCTGCTGCAATTCTTAGGGGTTCTTTATTAAAAAAAATGTTTTTTTTTTAATATTCCCCCTCCCTCCCCTTCTAAATTGGCCCTACACTATGATCCATACACTACACTACACGTATATAGGCATATGTCTATGATAGGGATTAGATTGTGAGCCCATCAGAGGGACAGTTAAAGCGGATCCGAGATGAAAAACTAACTACCGTGTTTCCCCTAAAGACATCCCCTGAGAATAAAACCTAGCAGGAATTTCAAGAATGCTTGAAATGTAAGACATCCTCTGAATGTAAGCCCTAGCAGCAGCCCACATGACACCAGCAAGTCACGCTGAATACAAAGCCTGGATACAGGAGAGCAGCAGTATAATGTGAGTTCTACAGTCCTATATATGTCAGGCAATTTGTGTTTTTGTTGGAGCCAGCCCTTCTGATCTGTTGTGATGATAAGCATCACCAGCACTTCACCTCTTCCCAGGACACACACAGCTTATCCTATCATAGCTCTGGAGAGACTGACAGAACTCTCTGCCTGCAAGAAATAAACTCTTACCCACATGATCAGCAGAATAAATTTCTTGTAATTGAGAGCCAATATCGGCAAACCACAAGCTCTGTGTATGTTGCACATGGCATACAGTATGTACATTTTGTATAGGAAATTTTGTTTGCCCAAAAATAAGACATCCTCTGAAAATAAGCCCTAGCACATCTTTTAGAGCAAAAATTAATATAAGACAGTGTCTTATTTTCGGGGATAACAAGTAACTTGTCTATATATCTTATCTAAAGTTTAGATAGTTTACACAGCAAATCTAGCTGCAAACAGCTTTAAAGAGTAACTGTTAGCCCCAAAACTGAAAATTAAATCTCTCTTGCAATCTTTTATTTACTATTTAAAAGAGCCAAAAAGGCATTGTAGAAGTTAAAAATCAATATAATTTTTTTACTATGTATCCTTTTACCCCAGCTCCGGACGCAAAGCCGCATATCAGATACTGCTGAGCATGCATAGCATGCCTAGCTCTGCCCGACCCCCCTCTCCCCCCCAGGACCAGGTGCCGATATATGCTCACTCCAAACAGCTGACCGCTCTGACACGGAGAGAGAGCGGGAGCACTTCCAGCGCAGCCACCGCAAAACAGCCGCCGCCGAGTCACATGTGAGAGATGCACGTGCATCTCCTGTCTCCTCTCGCTCTTCACGAGATCACGGCGTGATCAAGGAAGCCAAGCTGTGGCCGCCATCCTGCGTTAGGTGGTCGCAGAGTGGTTAAAGTGCCATGCACAAGCAGCGCAAGACGATTTTTTTTGGTACTTACACAGGTTACATTAGCAGCACCTGCATAACCTAAGTAATGCGTGCATTGCCAGTGTTATGTGAGATACGCAAGTAGCGTAATGTGTGTTACCCTAACAATGTGTGACTTACCTACATAAAGTAGGTTACACTGACTGCACAACATGTGCTATATAACTGCCATAAGTACCAGTAAAATTGCTGTGCACTGCAATTTTGTTGAAAATACCACAAGTTGTGAAAGAAAAATTCTGCAATCTGCCACCTCCTTGTCCCTTCCTCCTCACTGCCTCTGCTAACTCCTCCTCACTCCCTCTGCTACCTCCTCCTCACTGCCTCTGCTACCTCCTACTCACTGCTTCTACTATCTCCTCATCACTGCCTCTGCTACCTCCTCTTTACTGCTTCTGGTACTTCCTCCTCACTGCCTATGCTACCTCCTCCTCACTGCCTCTGCTAACTCCTCCTCACTCCCTCTGCTACCTCCTACTCACTGCCTCTGCCACCTCCTACTTACTGCTTCTACTACCTTTTCCTCACTGCCTTTGCTACCTCCTCCTTACTGCTTCTGCTACTTCCTCCTCACTGCCTCTGCTACCTCCTCCTCACTGCCTCTGCCACCTTCTTATCCCTGCCTCTGCCCCCTCCTCCTCACTGCCTCGGCCACCTCCCCATCCCTGCCTCCACTGTTATTCCGTCTAACACTTTGCTTCTACAAACTGTTAATATACACTTCCCTTTTTAATTGCTATTAGAATTTGCCTTATGTACTTTGGGGTTTATTTGGGCTTTAAACCACAGTTCATAATTGTATTAAGGGCAGTGCTGCCTCACAGAACAAAGGTAAATGAGTAGACATTGGTTGGTAAAGCCGAGTGCCAGTCCAGAATGCAACTGAAGGCACTGCTTATAAAGATGCTTTGCAGTGTTGAAACTTTAAATTAATAAACATGTTTTATTACAATGCAGTGTCCTGCTCCAGTTTCCAGCTTTCTCATATTTCTCAGCTGATTATTGATCTCTGTGGAGAGAGGCTGGACCTGTGTGTCTATCATATACAGATTTCACAGACACCTTCCAGGGACAGATGAAAGTGTGGCACACAGTCTCGCTGTACATTTACAGAGCATGCAGGGAAGTACTTACTGCTCGCTCCCAAGTGACACATGAACCACACGTGAGTCTGGATAAGGTCACCTTATTTCCATGAGCTCCAGGCCTTGCTTCTAACATGTCACAGATTAAGACAAGAAGTCCAGATTAAATAAAAATTCAAAAAGTATGTTGTCTAAATGGCTCTTCCCAGAGGCGTAGCTAGGGTTTCCAGCGCCCGGGGACAAAGACTATTAATGCGCCCTGTAAGGTCAAAAAAGGGGCGTCGGCATGATAATGGGTGGGGCCAAATATACATGACCTTAGCAGTGGTGTAAAAGGTCTGGCAGGGAAGTTTGAGCTCTGCCATAGTGTTTCCCCCCAAAATACATGTAATCTGACAGCATTTCACCAAAAATACATGTAATTTGTCAGAGGTTCCTCCAAAATACAGATATTTGACAATGGTTGCCCCAAAATAGACACAATCTGGCAGCAGTGGTTCCCCCAACATACATATAATCTGGCAGCTGTTCCCCAAAATACACTTAATCTGGCAGCAGCGGTTCCCCAAAAATACAGTTAATCTGGCAGCAGTTTCCCCAAAATAGGTTCCCCCAGTATAGGTAACCAGGTCTATAGGTGTCCCCAGTGGTAGTAACCAGGTAAATAAATAAATAAAAAACACAGGTCACCGCTGGGCACCCCTAGGGACCCAGCGCCCGGGGGCACTTGTCCTACCCCGCCCACCCCTAGCTACGCCCCTGGCTCTTCCCCAGTCCAATGTTTTTTATAAGTACAATGTTTTTGAGTCCACATTTCAACAAAAAAATCTGCTTCCAATACATTTGAAAGTCATTCATTGGCACATGCTTAGTTTTTTTTTTTTTACCAAAGTGTAAATGCGTAATAGAAAAACACCACAGGAACCCAACATAGCAAGGCAAGAAAAGTTGTAACATAAAAATTAAAGCAAAACTCAAGTGAGGTAAAGCAGCCTCTATAAAAGTACAAGGGCACCCCTACTAATATTCTATGCCGGAGAACTCCATGCGTTTTATACCCCTTAAACCTAGCTCAATTATTCTTGATGCTAAGAACTACACCCCTCTAAGCCCAACACAAATTCCCTCCACCTTCGGTGCTAAAGACTATTATATCTCCACATCCAACATACAGTATCCCCTACTTAGTGGTACAGCAATAGGGATTGCAGAGGTTGTAGCTACACCTGGACCCCTGGTTCTGGGGGACTTAAAAGGGGTCATCTCCTTCAGCTGCTGCATTAGTTCTTTATTGGTGATGTGATGATAATGGTCACCTCTATATCTGTTCTGAATAGTGGTAATCACTAACAAACCATTCCTTTTCTTCTGCTTACACCCCTCTCACTACAGTTCCTCTTAAACTATAGACCCTGAAGCCTGTATTCTGCTACATTGTTCACAGTATGCTCAACTAGAAACACTTTCAGCGAAACACTTTGATTTTTAGGTTTTGGTCCAACTGAAACTATGTGATAAACTCAGGTCCAGATTTACATCACATTAGCCTTTAGGCACAGATGTCCTGGCACCTTAGACTTCGCCCTTCATGGACCTACAAACCCCCACCAAACCGCGACCCAAGTATGCTGGCTGGCCCAGCTGTCACTTCTCCCTTACTTCCCCTGCCTGGAGTAGGTAGCTACAGGGGTCCCTTAGTATAAGGTAGCCAGAGGTACCCTCGGCATTAAATAGCTAGAGGTGCTCCTGACTGAAGGGATATCTCATTAGTGGAATGTCGAGAGCTGGGTGAGTAACCTCTCATTTACACTCTGCTCAGGAATCTGGAAGGGAAGGAGGGAGCCCTTGGGGAGGGAAGTGAGCCTCCTTTCCATCATCAGGTGCCTGTAGGCATGTGCCTACAGTGCCTTATGGTAAATCCAGCCCTGGATAAGCTTCATCTCGGAGTAGGGCAATTCTTCATGGTCTTGCCAGAGCTCACAGCAGCCCCGAGAAGGTTAAACAGTAACAAGACACTTTGTATAGCTGCCTGGGATGGATCGTTTCACACAGTTTACTGGTAATTTTAAGCCATGACTGCATCAGGGCGGTTTTCCACTAGGAGTGTTTGCGATGCTGAATCGCAAAATCGCAAATCGATATCGATTTTTAAAGGGTTTGCTAAATAACATAGGAATCACGGTAAGTATTTCCCACTACCGTGATTCGATTTTAACCAAAGTGCGATCGCGCCTCAGAGCGAATTTTACAGCGATTTTGCTATGCAGTGCATTGCACAGCAAAATCGCGATCACAATTGCAGGAAAAAATTCCGGACTTGCTGAATTGCACTCGCTAGCATTTAGCGCAAGCGCTAGCTAGTCGAAAAGGGCCCTTAAGTGATAAGCACTCTTGCAGAGACCCTATGGAGGGGATGTTGCTGGCGCAGAGTTATGATATGAAGTTATGAACTAGGTGGGGATCAGTGAGCAGCTGCTGGTGACATGACCCATGGCTCTACAATCACCCCTCCATAATTCTAATGTCCTACTGACCGCCAATGTAAACAGTATACAGTATATCGTGGTACAAATGACCGCTCTCTCCTTTCCTTTCCCCTCCCATCCTTCGCCTGACGCAGCTGGCTTACCTCACCACATGTAAGGCACCCCTTGTGAATATCACTGTTTCTGCATGGTATACAGTTCTTTCAGATAAACTTCAGAAAACCAATATTTTATCATCCCTCGAGGTACAAATGACATCAGGAGAAAGATTCCTTACATAGCATTTTACCTCCTTTGCTAGAGCTAATGTGATTGCAAAGACCGATCACAATATAAAGTAACTGCAGTTTTTGCTCTGTGTATAAAATAAATCCTTCTAATTTAAGAATGAACCACAAAAATGTCATTGCAAGGACGTCTACCACAATGTCTAATGTAACAGACATCTGACAACTGCATACGCAGACAATGGAGATGCAAGACAAAGAGGGCGCACATCAGCAACTATGCTAACATTTTAATGGATAAAGGTAGACCCCCGGTTAACAAACATGATAGGAATCTGTTCTTAAGTCGAGACACTGTGCCATCTCTGTCCCCTGTACATGCTCTGTGCCCCCCTCTGTCTTCTGTACCTGCTTACACAAGTTCATTTCAATTTTGACTTGTTTCCACAGAATCCATGTCGTTCTTATCAGCGGGTCGTTTGTAAGTCGGGCGTTCATAAGTCAGGGACTGCGTGTATGTGGAGTGGCATGTGTTATGGGCCTCAATTCACTAAATGCCAGTAAAATTACTGTGTTTGATTGTGGAGGAAAGGGCAATCCCAAATGGTAATTGCTATACCCATATGAAAAATAGAAAGGTAAGCTCAAAACAAGTCAACTTTATTAACATACACCAAAAAAGTTCCAAGCTCCCATTCTCAAGGCAGTCCAATATACTGTATTAATACAATATAGATAAAAATGTATGTTGCGACTACACTAGTCTGTTTTGGATCTCAAATGGTCCTTAATTAAGCTTTTTGACATTGGAATATGCTATTCTTGCAAATGTAGAACAATACAGGGTATAAGTCTTAACCACTTGAGGACCCACCCTTTACCCCCCCCCCCCCCCCCTTAAGGACCAGCGTTATTTTTTGTGATCTGTGCTGGGTGGGCTCTGCAGCCCCCAGCACAGATCAGCTGGCACACAGAGCGATCAGATCGCCCCCCTTTTTTCCCCCCTATGGGGATGATGTGCAGGGGGGGTCTGATCGCTCCTCCTGTCTGGCATGTTGCGGGGGGGGGGCACCTCAAAGCCCCCCTCCGCGGTGAAATTCCCCCCTTCCTCTCCTATCTGCTCCCCCCCCCCCCCGGAGATAAGGGCTGCACAGGACGCTATCCGTCCTGTGCAGCCAGTGACAGGCTGTCCCCTGTCACATGGCGGCGATCCCCGGCCGCTGATTGGCCGGGGATCGCCGATCTGCCTTACGGCGCTGCTGCGCAGCAGCGCCGTACAATGTAAACAAAGCGGATTATTTCCGCTTGTGTTTACATTTAGCCTGCGAGCCGCGATCGGCGGCCCGCAGGCTATTCACGGAGCCCCCCGCCGTGAATTGACAGGAAGCAGCCTCCTGATTAATCAGCCTGCAGCTGGCGACGCAATACTGCGTCGCTGGTCCTGCAGCTGCCACTTTGCCGACGCGCGGTATGAGTGCGCGGTCGGAAAGTGGTTAAAGGACACATGTGGGGATTAAAAAAAAAACAAGATCTACTTACCTGGGGCCTTCTCCAGCCTCTGGCAGACATTATGTTTCACGCCACAGCTCCGCTCTCAGCTGGTGTCCCGGGGTCCCCTCTGTTGAAGATGTCTTCTGCGCCTGTGTGAGCGTTGTGGCCATCTATCAACTTGGCGGCCGATTCAATTCAATAATTCTTATTAACTTGGATGAAAATTGGTGCCACCAAGAGTAACATGGGCGCATGTGTGGCATCACACACTATATACACCGGCAACCGCGTGTAGCACGTGTATGCTGAAAGCGGACGGAGCCCAGCGCTAGCGGCGGACACGGACAGGTAAAGTATACTGTACCTGGCACAGGGAGGGTGAACATTTTACATTAGAGGGGCAGCTTGGGTCTGGCGAGGCGGCGGGTGAAGCGTTGCAAGACCGATTCACGATCTATTTCAGCATGAAATCAATCGGGAATCGGCCTGCGGTGTATAGGTAGCCGACAGATCTCTCTCTAATTCGATCAGAGAGAGATTTGTCTCTTGGTCGAATCTGCCCATCATCACTAGATATATGTTACCTTTACATGTCTATGCAATCTGTTTACTTAAAGATGGATTACTGTCAATCTAGACTGAGCAGCACGGTGGCATAGTGGTTAGCGCTCTTGCCTTGCAACGCTGGGTCCACGGTTCGTATCCCAGCCAGGTCAACATCTGCAAGGCGTTTGTATGTTCTCTCCGTGTCTTGTGGGTTTCCTCCAGGCAATCCAGGTTTCTCCCACATCCCCAAAACATACAGATAAGTTAATCTGCTTCCCCCTAAATTGGTCCTAGACTACAATACATACACTACACGATAGATACATAGACATAAGACTATGGTAGGGATTAGATTGTCAGGCCCTCTGAGGGACAGTTAGTGACAAGACAATATATATACTGTGTAAAGCGCTGCATAAGATGTTGGCGCTACATAACTACTAAATAATAATAATAATAGACTTACTCAGTGTGTGGTACAGTTACCATTCACAGGGATGCAAATGGGAAAGACATACACAGACCATTAGTCTGAGAGATGGATACGGTGTCTTGTCTGACCTCCTAATATTCTGAATATGATTAAACAACAAGCAAGCTAGAGTCACTATGGCAACTTGCTGACTCACCAAAGTAGTGGCGAGAAGCGGCAGTAATAGTGTGCTATGCTTAGTAACATCTCCACAAGTGCATGCTTCACTATTCCGTGGTAATAGAGAGAGCACATCATGTATAATAGATATTCTCTAAGCAATTTCCGAATTAAAAAAGAAACACACTGCATGAAAACACTGGAAATCAGCCGTAAAATGTAGCACAATCTGCTCAGCTTTGTTAAAGAGAAGCACTCAGAAAGACTTAAGACTAGGCAAGAGTTTGCCTAGTTACAGCCATGATATTAGAACTGTGCAGACCTGCTTATAAAAGATTTATATTCGTCCTCTCGTTTTGGCTTTGAGGGCAAGTGCAGCTCTGAGGTGGACCTGTCCGCTCTGACATTTGTCAACTGCTTGAATTCATGCAGATAATACACGCTACCTCCCAGCTGTGCACGACACTATCAAATAACACAGCGCTACATTCCTCTTAGCTCTGCCGCTTCTTGTATTCCAAATCCAGGAACTCATTTTGTCATTGTAAAGCGCATGACCTGTAAGCAACAAAGATGGTGAATTTGTTTGATCAGGAGCTGAGGTAGTTTTGGTACTAGACTAAATCTGGACTGCTGGGTACTCCGTTTAATGATTTTCTGATGGAAAGCCCAAGGCAGCCATGTTGTAATGACCTCCATTCTGAAGAGAACAATACCAGATCCCCCACATATTCCCAGTGTCAGCAATCAATATTAGACAGAAGTCAGCGTGATCTTAGCCCTGTTCATGTCCTAGTGACCTCCATACGGGGGATTTACAGTAGGCACTGGACTTCTTCATGAGTAGAGTATTTTGAAGCTCTAGTGATTTGATTTATGTTTGCTTTGGAGGTAAAGTTTGAGGCCTTAGTTTGGGGTAAATACACCTCAGGTGAGAGGGATATGGAAGCTTCCCTATGTATTTCCCTTGAGGCTGGTTTTACAACTGGCTGTGCATTTGCTGTGCGATGCCCCATACTTGTCGCATCGCAACACACAACATGTCAATCATATGACCCTGCGGCGGAGTGCGCAGGGTACATAGCACCCCCCGCATGCCCCTTACCCAGTGGTGTACTCTATGCTGGACAGGAAGTACGTCACTGGGATTCCTGGGTTTCCCCATCATATTCCCACTGTTCCATGCTGATCCTGTGTAGAACGACCAACATTACTTTGACCCCGGCAACACTCCAGAAGACCAACAGTAACACGCCGTAGACTTTGTGACGGCTCGGCAGTGAATCGGGCACTTCCGGTGCAAGGCAACGCTGTAAGTGTGCTAGGCCCCGCATTGCCATTGCGTTACCCTGCGGTAAAACAGGGTAACGCAAAACAGGTTTGCAAGGCAAGTGTAAATGGGGGCCTCAAATAACACCGCGTGCCTGGCAGTCCTGCTGATAATTCTGGTCTGTAATGTCTGAATCACACACCTGAAACAAGCATGCAATTTATCTAGTCAGACTTCAGTCAGAGCACCTAATCTGCATGCTTGTTAAGTGTCTATGGCTAAATGTAATAGGGGCAGAGGATCAGCAGGACAGCGAGGCAATCTGCATTGTTTCACTTCAGTTTCCCTTTAACCACTTTACCCCCGCCCGTACGGATTTCTCCGTCCCTTTTTCCATCCTTTAACCCCCAGGGACGGAGAAATCTGTACTTTACGCGCTCCCGCCGCTGCCCGTGCTCCCGCTCGTAAACACGCCGCCCGCCGCTAGTAAACACGCCGCCGCCCGCTCGCCCAGAGATCAACGAATGGGAAAATCCATTCCCGTTCGTTGATCTAAGCCCCGCAATGATCCGGTGCCGCTCGGCTGAGCAGCGCGATCATTGTGAGCAATAACAAAGTCCCAGCCTCTTTCTACTTCCTGCAAGCGTCCGGAAGGACGCTTGCAGGTCGCATGAAACAAAAAGTTACTGTTGCCATCATGTGGCCAAATAGTACAACTACATCCAAAGCATTTTTTACACACAAATAACGTTTAACACAAAAAATTAACTCTTTACCTCACACACTCCCCAATATTTTTTTTTGTAATTAAAAAAAAAAAAATTTACAATTTAAAAAAAATACATAAATAGTTACCTTAGGGACTGAACTTTTTAAATAATTATGTCAAGAGGGTATAACACTGTTACTTTATAAACTATGGGCTTGTAATTAGGGATGGACGCAAAACTGAAAAAAATGCACCTTTATTTCCAATTAAAATATATAATAAACATTGTGATAGGGACATAATTTAAATGGTTTTATAAACGGGATAAATAGGCATATACATTTAATGGGTTTTAATTACAGTACCATGCATTATTTAAAAACTATAAAGGCCGAAAACTGAAAAATAATAAATTTTTTCCCACATTTTTTTTAATTTTCCCATTAAAACACATTTAGAATAAAATTATTCTTGGCATAATGTCCCACCTAAAGAAAGCCTAATTGGTAGCGGAAAAAACAAGATATAGTTCATTTCATTGCGATAAGTAATGATAAAATTATAGACGAATGAATGGAAGGAGCGCTGAAAGGTGAAAATTGCTCTGGTGGTCAGGGGGTAAAACTCCTCAGTTGGGAAGTGGTTAAGAACAGCTTTTGAATACCACTTATGGTGGCAACAGACCTGGTTTACTATGGTTTATAAAACATTGAACAACATACTGTAAGTGACAAAATCAGGTCTGTATTTATTTTCAAAAAGTGTGTAAACTTGGTGGCAAAAGCTTCCCACCCTTCGTCAGGGTCATATCACAAAATAGCAAGAAAAATAAGAGTATTAGCATTTTTGCTACTACAGTCACGTGCATTTCTCCTAAATAAATGCAAACTGGCTTGGATTTGTGAATAAAAAAAGTACTAGCTGTGGGTGAGTGCAATAGCTTTGGAGACCAGTGTAGTTTACACAGCCTTCTTCAGAAAATTCTGTTATGCACATTACACATACAGTACATAGTTACATAGTTATTTTGGTTGAAAAAAGACATACGTCCATCGAGTTCAACCAGTATAAAGTACAACACCAGCCTGCTCCCTCACATATCCCTGTTGATCCAGAGGAAGGCGAAAAAACCCTTATAAGGCAAGGTCCAATTAGCCCCAAAAGGGAAAAATTCCTTCCCGACTCCAGATGGCAATCAGATAAAATCCCTGGATCAACATCATTAGGCATTACCTAGTAATTGTAGCCATGGATGTCTTTCAATGCAAGGAAAGCATCTAAGCCCCCTTTAAATGCAGGTATAGAGTTTGCCATAACGACTTCCTGTGGCAATGCATTCCACATCTTAATCACTCTTACTGTAAAGAACCCTTTCCTAAATAAATGGCTAAAACATTTTTCCTCCATGCGCAGATCATGTCCTCTAGTCCTTTGAGAAGGCCTAGGGACAAAAAGCTCATCCGCCTGTTATAAACTGAGAAAAGGGAGACCGAGAGCCCAATATAGTGTAGTATGTTGTATAAATAGAGAAAAATGTTAAAAGTAAGTATTATACTTACAAACCTGGGTTGCTCTAAGGCAACCACTGTATACGCAGGTGGGGAGATTAAGCCTGACCCCACTCAGGACTAAGATGTCGCTCTCTGTAGATAGGAAAAGAGGGTATATCACCCTTCCACCAAGGGTGGACAACTTAATATGCAAGGATACAGAGGCGCCAGTAGGATAAAACAAGATAAAAGGTTTAAAACGGTTTAGGTGGCGGTGGTGGACCGTCCACACACAAACAGACAAAAAATCGCTGTTGATTGTAGAAAAAAAATTCACAATTTATTCACATACTCCTACATAAAAGTGCAACGCGTTTCACGGGCAAACATCCCGCTTCATCAGGCAATAAACGAACGGAGTATCTCACAGCTCAGAGGTGCCAAGCTATCAATATACTCAGAGCTGTGAGATACTCCGTTCGTTTATTGCCTGATGAAGCGGGATGTTTGCCCGTGAAACGCGTTGCACTTTTATGTAGGAGTATGTGAATAAATTGTGAATTTTTTTTCTACAATCAACAGCGATTTTTTGTCTGTTTGTGTGTGGACGGTCCACCACCGCCACCTAAACCGTTTTAAACCTTTTATCTTGTTTTATCCTACTGGCGCCTCTATGCCTGTTATAAACTGTTCTTATCACCTTGCTTCGACACCATCGTCTCACAGACTGTGAGATCACTTGACTCTCCACACAGCAAACAGGAAATAGACTTTCTCAGGCTTCTCCAATGTTTCCGTTATTTATTCAAATCACAGAAAGACAGATAGATACAGTCATCATATCCTAGCTATGCAAATCTTCATGTTGCTCGTGATTAGACTCCCTACCGAAGTCTATCAGGTACCTTCTTCCTACCTACGTTACACTAAACTACCTATGTACATAGCATACATTATATCAGCTTACATAAAGGAATAACATGCTTAGAGGTCCAAGTCGGCCTTGCGAGCTAGTGCAGAAGGAAGAAGCAGAAGTGAGTTCTCCATCGCTCGCTCCAGATTTAATACCGGCTAGGAAAGAGTTAAATATGACATCATTTTCGCCACCCCCTATATCAGTCTATTGGTGGACCCACTCATGGTGTCATCATACCCGCCTACTCGATTAATAATCAATGAGACATTTGACATACATGCAGGAATGTGAATATTTACAAAACATGACTGATGTTTATTGTTCCAGGCCCAGGTCAGGGAGACCTGCGGCCTTGTTCAGAACAGCTTCTTGGTATGTTCTAGTTCTGCTGACAGAACTGCAGATTTTCTCTCTTCAGAGAAAATCCCCTTAAAGGGCAGGTCTGCTCATCAAGCCTTTTTGACTAACTCAGTCCAAATAACTGAGGCCTACTTAAATTATAACAATCCCCCCTAAAACGGCTTGACCCGCAGATCCCCTACTTAAATTATAACACCGCCAAGCTATTATATTGCCCTCTGATGTATTTATACATGTTAATTGTAGAAATTAAGAAGAATATTGGAAGCTTTTGTACTAGAGCCGCACATCAACAAACTGTGTCAGCCCATGACTTCCCTAGAGAGAACAGGCATCACTAGGAAAAAACTGCATCCCCAGGTAATTACCACATAGCCAATCTCATAGCAGCACACAGTAAGAGCAGGTAGAAGGAATGCCCTCTGAATTCTCCCATCTGCAAAAGCGGAATGCTGCAATACTAACTCCTTTTATGCCTACATTGAGCAAGGGATAATTCATTAACTTAGCATTCAGCCTGAGAAACCCTGGCAACTTACCAGAGAATTCTCAGTGCCCCGTAATTATAATTACAAATTACGCCTATATAAAAAGTCATGGTTATCTTGAAAAAAAAACCTCACCCACACTTCTTCTCGAAACAGGAAAAAAGGGCGCCGGCATAGGCACCCATTATAAAAGTTGCGATTTGTGGCAAAGCAGGGAAATTTGGGTGCATGGAGGCACCCAACAAAATAACTGTACCTTCTTTGCTGAAGATCGCGGCTTAGGCCCGGTTCACATCTGCGTTTTTTTGCAGAGCCGGACGTACGGATCCGCCATCAGGATCAGGTAAAAACTGTCAGTTTTAACAGCCATTGTGCTGTAAACTGTCAGTTTTCTATTTGTTCCTATGTAGCTGCAAAACCTTCTGTTTCCATTCCGCTGATCGAAACGGTCCGGAAAATTGGGTCCTGCTGCATTTTTTGTCCGTTTAGCGGAACGGACCACTGAATGGCCGGTTCCGTTGGCAAATGCTAATGTGAACCGAGCCTTAGTGGCAACACCTCCAGGCGCCCAAACTTACATTATTTGCTGCAGAGCACGTCTTAGCGGCGGCACCTATAGGCGCCCAAATTGACATTATTTGTCGCATATCGCGGCTTTGTGCGGCAGGAAAATTAGGTTAAGGTTGGGGGTGCGTTAAGTGTTAGGCATCAGGGGTTTATGTGTTAGGCATAGGTAGAGGGAGGTCTTAAAGGGACACTTAAGCCAGAAAAAGAAATGAGTTTTACTCACCTGGGGCTTCTACCAGCCCCCTGCAGCAGTCCTGTGCCCTCGCAGCCACTCACTAATCCTCTGGTCCCCCGCTGCCAGCTAGTTTCGTTTTTGCCGAAAGGCCCGACAGGACTGGCCACGAGTAGCTTTCTCCGCATTCCCGACTGTAATTAGTGCTATTGCGGGCTGCAAGGCGTACAAAAATACGCATTGCCGCATATCTATGCGTAGGTAATGCGGCAACGCTAATTACAGTCGGGAATGCGGAGAAAGCTACGCATGGCCAGTCAGGGAGGTCTTAGGGTTAGGCATTGGTAGAGGGAGGTCTTAGGGTTAGGCCTCAGTAGAGGGAGGTCTTAGGATTAGGGATCGGTAGAGGGAGGTATTAGGGTTAGGCATTGGTAGAGGGAGGTTTTAGGGTTAAGCGTCGGTAGAGGGAGGTTTTAGGGTTAGGCATCAGTAGAGGGAGGTCTTAGGGATCGGTAGAGGGAGGTAGTAGGGTTAGGCATCGATAGAGGGAGGTCTTAGGGTTAGGCATTGGTAGTGGGAGGTCTTAGGGTTAGGCCTCAGTAGAGGGAGATCTAAGGGTTAGGGATCGGTAGAGGGGAGGTATTAGGGTTAGGCATTGGTAGAGGGAGGTTTTAGGCTTAGGCATCGGTAGAGGGAGGTCTGAGGGTTAGGCCTCAGTAGAGGGAGGTCTTAGGGTTAGGGATAGGCATCGATAGAGGGAGGTCTTAGGGTTAGGCAATGGTAGAGGGAGGATTTAGGGTTAGGCATTGGTAAAGGGAGGTCTTAGGGTTGAGCCTCAGTAGAGGGAGGTCTTAGGGTTAGGGATCGGTAGAGGGAGGTATTAGGGTTAGGCATTGGTAAAGGGAGGTCTTAGGGTTGAGCCTTAGTAGAGGGAGGTCTTAGGGTTAGGGATCGGTAGAGGGAGGTATTAGGGTTAGGCGTCGGTAGAGGGAGGTTTTAGGGTTAGGCATCGGTAGAGGGTTCTGTGCGAGAGAAGGGTTAGGTTAAGACATAGTAAAATATCGGTAAACATTACCGATATTTTACTATTGGAATTAGGTAGTAGAACATTGGTAACTTTACTAGCAGCAATCCCTGTGTCTTTTTTTCCAGGAGGCTTTTTTGCATGTACACCTTTTTCAAATACTGTACTGTGGAAAAATTAGTTGCGCGGACCGGAGCGGTGCTTTTCAGCGCTGCTAGATTTGGGCACAGCCAGCGCCGCCATAGACTATAAAGGGATTCAGTCTATAGCGGCGCTCAGTGAGTAACGTCGGCGCCGTCAGAAGATGGAGCCGAGGTTGCTTAAAAATCATAATAATTTGGCTTCCAGCAATCGCTGGAAGCCGAATTATTTCATTCCCCCACTATCCATGGCGGCCTGGAGGGGGAATAGTAATTAATTCGGCCCGGACTTGTGCAGACGCAGGACCAGCCATATAACAGCTGGATCCTGCCCCCAAGTCTACCAGCGCCGAATTCAAATGTACTCGCCCGGACACCTTTGATAGGGAGCCATTCTAAGGAGATAAGACCATGCCATGTGCTGGAGGTGTGTAAAACGAGTGAGCCATAATTTGCAATGTTATAATACTGGGCTGGGATTAGAAGAGGCTGAAGGCCCGACTTCCCTTGAACATTGTCCTTGCACGATGCATTGGAGTAGCTCCAGGTAGAGCAACCATGGGTAATGTGAATGCTCACTTAAAACTTTCAGAGATTAGAAGGAGGAATATTTTTAATTGCAAACCATCCAGCCACGCTCCCACCACAGCTTCAGTTACGCATGCTATAAATAATTCATGAGTAAAAACATACCGTATATACCTGTATATAAGCCGAACCGCGTATAAGCCAAGGTACCCACTTTTCCATCAGAAACCAGGAAAAATGGATTGACTCGGGTATAAGCCCCCTCCCTTTAGCCAGATGTGCCCTAAGGATGATACAGCTGCATCTCAAGATGCCACTGGATGGTGTCATAGATTTGATACACAGTGATTGCCACACAGGAAGAATCCACAATCATTGCACTGCTGACATGCTGCTGGCATACTCCGCTCCACAAGCCAGGGGACACAGGTAGTCTTAAGCAGCGCACTCTACACACCATGTTGCAGGGGATGGGGGCACAGCCACAGCAGGGAGCCAGCTGGCAAAAGCAGGATCACTAATACATGATCCTTACCCTCCTCTGGCAGTAACAAAACCCACTCCACCATCCGTTCTGCTCTACTGACTCGCATATAAGCGGAGAGGGAAACTTTTCAGCACATTTTTTGCTCTGAAAAATTAGGCTTCTACATGAGTATATAAGGTATTTTAATTTTTTTAAATTATTATCACTACTCTTCATTGCAGAAGAGAGAGGCAGCACACAATCCAAAGGAAAAGGCAGGATGTGCCTAGGCTAATTGAGGATCTTGGGGAAAAGAGTGAGTGCTACGGAGAGTGCTGCAGGTAAGTGGGAAGAGAGAAGGCTACATAGACATAAGACAATGGTAGGGATTAGGTTGTGAGCCCCTCTGAGGGACTGTTAAGTGACAAGACAATATAGACTGAACAACTCTGTGGAAGATGTCAGTGCTATATAAATACTAAATAAAAATAATAAAGGGTTAATTGAGGGTCAGGGGAGAGTAGTGGCTAATGCTAATAAGGGTGCTGGGGGTGTGGGAAGATAGAGGGGCATGTGGAATTTGTGGTGGGTAGGTGGAACACCAGTGTAACTAACAACCAATAGAACCCATGATGGTTTAGTCTACAGGTATGCTATGAGTCCGAAGGTGTGCAGGATCTGAGCTGGAACTGTTGTGCCATTTCAGCCATTTGTCATCTTGCCACTGTAAAATGTAGTCCTGTGTCAGCAGGTTTTCATATCTGGCATCTGTGTGAAGCATCGTACAGAAGCTCAACTATTCTCACACAAAATGGTTGTAAGTGATTCTTTTGGTTGACAGTTTAAGGGAGGTGACAAGACAAGTGGTAGGTGCCCCACTGTGTGGACTAAAACAACAGAAGCCGCTGGGCTAGAGTGATCGCTGAATGGGAGATCATGAATTTTAACTATGCACTAAGATTTCACTTGTAGTTTTTACCAGTTTTGCAAAAGAACAGCAGTCAGAGGAAATGGTCCCTCCTTCAAAAACTACTAATCCTACCACCAGAAGTGGTGAAGTGCAGTTACCCATGTATGAGTGCAGCACTTCCTACTTCCCTGCCTGGAGAGAATGGAAACGGTGTGCAGGTAAAAAAAAGAGACATTTGGGTGGCTGATCAACGGGAATTAAGAGGGGGGCTCTCATTTATTATGTTTGAGGATTTAGGGAGAAATTCTGCCTTATACATGAAGATTTCAGAGAGGACTCTACCTAATTATGTTTGGAGAATGGGGGACTTCTGCCTAATTGTGTGTGGATCTTTTTTAGGGGTAGATCACTTTGACTCAGTAGTTTTCAAAGTAGCTCATGAGCTGAAAAAGTGAGGGCACCTCTGTGCTAGATATTCAGCTTACAAATCACAAATACTTATCTAAAACGATGAAAAGCTAGAGTGTGTACACAAATTGTGCACCTGCTGTCTATATGTTCAAAACATCACCCATACTGGGTCCACTCATACAGCACATCACTGGGCTGAGACTGTAAAGCTGACAATTCATTCTGTTGTAATGTGGAAAGGGAAAAAGGCTGATGGAGCGGCACAGACGTGACATCACACAGCAGGCAGGACTAGCGGGAACAACAAAGATACCGGTGGTCTCTTGGCCAAGTTCTACTGAGTGACACTATTGGAGGCGCCCTTCTGAGTAATTCGTATCTGAATAGATGATAATTGTATATGGTAAGAAGGGTAATTTTCTTACCTGATAAGAAGACTCTTTGGTCAATGTAAAAGGGTTTAACAATTTATTTAATACTTGCAAGGGACAACGCGTTTCGCAACCTTAGGGTCGCTTCATCGGGTTAAGTCAAGTGCTTAAGAAAAAAAGAAAAGAAGGCTCTCAAGCTATGGTCCATATCAATTAAAGCATATATGTCAATCACATAAAAAACATATAAAAGACATAAAACACATAAAAAAGTTATATAATATATACAGAGAAAATTACATATCACAAAGAATAAAAACACATATGTATATACATAGGCAAAAAATGGGGGGGCATATATATAAAAATTACGTTTAGGATGCTTTATCCCTACACCCGTAGGGGCAGAAGTTCATATAACATAGTGTCTCTGTGAGTACCGTAGAGCCCCAGAGTGTGAGCGGTGACCCCGGGGGGTCACTGCAAAAAACGTAAAGAAGACAACAATTGCAGAAGGCAATGTGGTTAACTCATCATCATTAAACTTAGAGATAGACAATGTAATTTTTATATATATGCACCCCCTTTTTTTGTATATGTATATACATATGTGTTTTTATTCTTTGTGATATGTAATTTTCTCTATATATATTATATAACTTTTTTATGTGTTTTTTATGTCTTTTATAGTTTTTTTATGTGATTGACATACTGGTATATGCTTTATTTGATATGGACCATAGCTTGAGTGCCATCTTTTCTTTTTTTCTTAAGCACTTGAATTGACCTGATGAAGCGACCCTAAGGTTGCGAAATGCGTTGTCCCGTGCAAGTATTAAATAAATTGTTAAACCCTTTTACATTGACCAAAGAGTCTTCTTATCAGGTAAGAAAATTACCCTTCTTACCATATACAATTATCATCTATTCAGATACGAATTACTCGGAAGGGCCCCTCCAATAGTGTCACTCAGTAGAACTTCACCCTACTTAGTGGGGTACTCGCAACTATAGCTTTAGGGCGGAGTTTTTTGCTGGAGCTGCGACCGACAAGGCCGAGTGGAGACGGTACTTCTCCACAAGCACAGCTAGTGGTTGCCATCAAAAGCAATCCACGTTTGTGAGTATACTAATTTATCATTAACTTTTGACCAACTTTTACTACGGTAATACACGATAGTGGGCTCCCGGCGTCCCTGTGTGTTTTATATCTCTACTAGTTTGAATCTTGGCCAAGTTGATCCGCCTGGCGGACCGCTTGCCGGGCGCCGGTTGGGGCCTGCTGTACACATGCTGGATTATAAGCCGGACACATGCCGATAGTGACCGGACCGCCTCAGCCAACTTTAATCAAGCTTAAGTATGGGGCTTTAAGGTTTCCTTTAATAAAGCTGCCGATCAAGATGATGGGCCAATAGCAAGGCCTAGAAGGCGGGACAATTCTTAGATTTCCCATGGGCAGCTAGTATTTGCATAAACATTGCAAGTACATCCAAACTGGCATTATGCGAGTTTATTTGTTATTATGTTCCTCGCTAAAGTCCTCCCTTAACCCAGCAAACAGCATCTCCAGAGGACACGCTTCAAGAATCAATATGCAGCTGTTATACAATCAATCTGATAAGGATAGTCAGCTCAATTCTGTTTAAGTCGTTTCTGACACACTTACTACTGCAGAGCTCTGACGGCTGCAGAGATCCCATCACTGCAGATTAAGACTTTGTGCTGCTACTACTTGGTTTGGCAACGGCAAGAGAAATCTGATCTCAAGCACACAGTCATCGTCCCCAGCATCCCCTGGACAGGACACAATGGCATATTCTGAATGTCACCGATGGTTAAGATCAGCTACCGTCATCCCCATCGACTTTAATCTGAAACACTATTAGCTTAATGCCATGTACTGAACAAAGATTATAGTATCAACTTGCAAATTCATGCTTTTATGCGATTTAATAACAACAACAACCAAAAAATTTCATATACAAAAAAAAATATATATATATTTTTTGAAAGCGTATGAAAAAAAATATTTTTTTCCTGCTGCTTCAGTCTCCACTGCATGGAGCAAATAAAGTCTATTTTGGATAAGAAACAGATCTCTATACTCTATGCCCTGGTACATTCTCTGTTGCAAAGGACCAACTCTGTCCTCCCATTGGTGGTACAGCACTTGCACATTGGTGGACTACAAGGTTACATATACCTTACGACTGCATAGCCAGGCTGGACAAATTGCTGGTACAGTATCCAGAGTTCCTTAAAAATTTCAGTCATCACTGACTAGAGGCAGCCACTCACTTCCTATAAGTGGCTCTAATACCTCAGTGGGCGAGACTTGCAGCATGTGTCTCGCAAAACTTTGTTAATACTTGAGCCAATCATGAAGCTTGTCTTCAAAATGTAGCCAATCACATCTGTAAGTGGCTCTGATACAGATGGGGGGGGTAGCAGGCAGGACAAGGGTGGCAGCGGAGTCGTTCCCCCTCCTCCCTCACCTGGTTCCCGTATATCCGCTCCAGCTAGTTTCAATAACTTAAATTAAATTGAAATTATTGCAACTAGCTGGAGGGGGAGCGGGGAGCGGGGGACCCACGTGAGGGAGGGGGGCATCCCCCCTCCCTGCCGACCTATGTCACCCCCGTCCTGGCTGCTATCACCCTCCAGCATGGCGGCTCCCTCTCTCCCCACAGGCTGGGACACAAAAAACGGATCCGTTTCTGTTTCCAAAACTGCCTGTGTAGAGGGGGATCTGTTTTCCTATTGCCTGCCGCTACCCCTGCGTGCATCAGGATCCATATGCGTTGTGGGAAAACTTCCGTTTAGGTTTTGAAAACGGGTTCACGCAAATGCATACGGATCCGTTTTTTGTTTAGGTGAAGATGGCTGCAATTTTTAACATTGCTATTCGTGGCTCTGGTTTTCATCAGGTTTTAAAAACTGAGCCACGGATACGTTTCCGGACCTAGTGTGAACTGGCCCAACAGCAACTTTCACATCCATGCTCAGATGTGGCTCCATGGGAGGCCCCCTTTCCAATGCCTGAGCTGTTCCTTGCACCGGGCTGGTGCAAAGAAGCAGCTCCGGGCTGGTGCAAAGAAGCAGCAAAGAAGCAGCTGACAGGCAGTGAATAAACCACCTTCAGCCTCCCATGGAAAAGGGGCCTTACTATGCAAATCATAGAACAAGGAGTGTCGACCACAGATGACTCTCAGAAGACGAAAGCCAGATCTACCACAGTGATTCACAAACGCCTTCAAACGGTTATCACAAACGCCCCCATAAATGTCCTCATTCATTCACTGGAAAAATGGCTGGATGCCTCTTGTCCGCTCTATGAAATGAGTGAACTGGCCATGGTGGTCCGACAACACACCATTAATACCGCATATGGCTATAGTACCGGTAATTTTAGATAGCAAATTTTTAGACAGAAAAAATGTAATAATTGACTATGGGATATTATCTTGGACACATTGAAAGCTGTACTGCCACATGCTAAATGTAAAAATTAGACATAGGGCCTTTCATGCAATCATGGCTGCCACCACCTGTGTCCTACTGACTCATAGGTCATGATTTGCTGATGACTAAGTCTGTGGGTTGTGGAGCCCTGGACAGCACTCATTTAGTCATTGTGAATATGCCAGTAACAGCTCCTATACCTGCACGCTCCTCAACCAATGAAAAGCCTATATTATTATTAGTCTTTGGAAAAGGACCTTTAACTAGTTAAACTCACAATATTCACTGCCCGCCCGCGAACTGTCACACTGAATGACAAATCACGCTCTGTTTCCACTTGCCTGAATTTTACCCACTCAAACCTTTAACTGTTGATTTTACAAAAAAAAAAAACCTCGAAAGGACACGACACAGAACAAACAGGGGATGCCATATTCTACACCTACAAAACTATCAACATATCCACTTAATTCTTCCTTCTATAAATAAGACAATCATATACAAAGGAATATCATGAGCAAACTATTCACCAGAAAGGTGCGTAAGTCCTGTCATGAAATACAGTTTCTATGCTCTTTAGCATAAAGTAGAGCAAGTCAGGCTTAGAGAGGGACATAGCGTGACTGGAGACACAAGCTCTTCTCCCTTGGGTGCAGATTTCCTTGTTATAGGACAGAAGGTTAGATTAAATACAGACCTGTCTCCTGGCCTGCTTAGCACGCACAGCAAGGTATACAGTTACAGTGCTGCCATCTTTGTTCGTTATTTGAAGTATCCTACCTAATAATATACAAGAGTCCCTGTGTCAGTGCTTTTGCGCTACTGCGCATGTGCTGCACTGACAGCCGTTGGGACATAATGCAGGACAGGCTGACCGAGCAGGCGGATGGGTGTGCGTGCATGCAGCGAGCGGTCGGGCTTGCGCACAGGGCGGGCAGAGCCCGTTTTTAAACAGGCTTAGGTCACTAGTAAACTGAATATTACAGGAAAACCATTAATCTGTCCCTCTCTTTCCCCCTGCGGTCATGTGGTGTGTAGGCACCATGATGATTGGCTCATCCAACAACAGTCTAGTTCCCCATCAGGTCCACTCTTGGCACAGAGCGATGATTGGGTAAGACAATGCGGCCTTTTTATTGGCTGCCCTAGGAAATGGTGGGGTATAAATAGGTTGGAACTGTGATGTGTGTCAGACTGTCATTAACTTGATAAAGGAGCACACGCTCCGAAACGTCATTGCTGTAATATGACAGAGCTGCAATAAAGATTAAAAGCTGTAAATACTGAACGTGCCAGCTACTATATTTGACTAGGAAAACCATGAATAATAATAAAGGTAACACAACGATATAACGCCTCCCATTCAGACAAGGAATGAGAATAAACATTTCTTGGTATGGTGGAGTACACAAGAGCAGTAATCACATGGACCTGTGAGGGCTCATCCTGGTACACGCCCATCTAGAGCGGTCCCCACAGATACTTCCAAGCATTGTAGTTAGTGTTCAGGCCCAAACACACATTCAGCACCATTTCAGCACCGAAACAGGATATGAAATGCACCCTGTCCTGCTGTCCGGTGCTGAATGCAAGAGTTCAGATTTAGAACCACGTGTTGTCGAATCCAAACAGCAACACTAACTATAGAAAAAGTGGATCTACGTTGCCATCAAAGAACAGTGAAAGCAAGTACATATTTCCCAACTGTCCCTCTTTCAGAGGGACAGTCCCTCTTTGGGAGCCATGTCCCTCTTTCCACGTCATTTGTCCCCCTTTCAGGACTTTTTCCCTCTTTCTATGTAAATATATATATTTCTCTACTAAAAAATGGTTGATTGACTTTAAACTTTATTCCCTTCCTTTAAATTGATATATTACTAATTTTAAAATGTTAATGTGAAGGTAAATGATCCAGGATAGAAAGGACCAGTGTGGTTTGGCTTATAAAACAACATATTCTATTTATGAAATCTTTATGGCATGCGTGACTAGGGGTGTGATGGGGGCGTGAGCTGAACTACGCTGCACAACATTGTAAAAAAATGTGAAATGGATTACAGGAGTGAGCAGAATTACGCAGCCATCAGTAACACTGCCTAATCTGCATAGGGGAGGAGGAGCTCAGCTGGAGACAAGACAAATAACATTTATATTGCGCTTATCTCCTGGAGGACTCAAAGCACCAGAGCTGCAGCCTATAGGGCTCACTCAGTAGGAAGTAGCAGTGTTAAGGAGTCTAGCCCAAGGACTCCTTACTGAACAGAAAGATTCGAGATTCAAACCCAGGTCGCCTTGGCAGAGCCCTTAGCCATTAAACTACCCAGTCACTGCAGCAGAAAGGGGAGGGCACAAAGCGGCTTATGCCACTCATGCCATGGCGTTAGGTTATTCAAACCACTGGACAAAATTACAGATCGATCAGCAAGTAAGAGATGCCAAATGCACTCTATTTCAGATGTGTGTTTATCTGTTGGCCTGGAGCTCAGATTTAATGCTTTAATGCTCTGGGATATTCCACTTAATACACTGTCACCACCTTACCACAATAGCCCAGAATAATGCATAGTCCTAATCAGCAGGCTTGCAGAACACTCATGTCTTTTGTCTTATATAGGTTTTGTTATTATGTATCATAGCCTTCTAAGCTTTGTGAAACAATTTTGATCTTTTATTGGCAGTGAGATCAGATCTCTCTGGCCTGCGGGCACGACCTTGCTAGTTCTTTGTCTCTCAAGCCACAGTCTAAAGAATCCCAAATCAATAAGTTGGAGATAATGTGTTGTAGCAAATGGATGTCAAGGAAGCACATAGGCAATCTGATATTTTACATCCCTCCCCTTGTGACAAAAATAACAATGAATGGCAAAGGGTGAACGATTTTTCCAAGATATCAAAGTGGAAGTGTTTTGCATTTTCACATCTATTCAGTGTTAAGCTATAAACTGAAGATAGTTTTCACCTTGTATGCTGTTAGTGTTAGGGAAGGTCAGTGGAGGAGTCTAGGTCAGGAATACAGGATATGCTAAAGTGGCAATTGAGGGTCTGGTAGGGGAGTCCGGGGACTAATTCTGAAATATTGGAGTTAATTTGAAGAGCCAATATCTGTAAAAATCACACAGCATCAACAAGAGTTAGTCCCAGTTTATTTATAATGCTTTTATTATTACTTAATTGGTAAAGGCCCATTTTGGAGTTTTCAATGTGTTTCAGCTAACATGACTTCAAAGGGCTCCGAAGCTACTAGTACCCTTTTGGTCTTCCCAAGAGCCCTGAGGGTTCTGTATCCCAGCCACATGGCATTTTGGCCTTCTCAAGAGCCCTGACTGTCCTGTGTTCCAACCATGTGGCCTCGTGGCTCCACAAAGAGCCCTGAGTGGTCTGTGTCCAAGCCTCATGGCCAGTTGACCTTCTTAAGAGCCCTGAATGTCCTGTGTTCCAACCACATAGTCTGTTCCCAGCCATCAAGCCTGTTGGGCATCACAAGAGCCCTCTGGCCCTCCTACAAGGCCTACTGGCCTCCCAAGAGTTTTGAATGTTCTGTCAGCCACAGGACCTGTTGTCCTTCACAAGAGTCCTTAGTGTCCTGTGACACAGGCACCTCAGCCCTGGGTGTTGTGTGTGACAGCCACTTGGACTGCTGCAGTAAGAGTTATTTGTTAGGTATGCTGGCAACTAAGTAACATCCAACTGAGACTAAGACACACATGTAACAAAAGAACAATAGAAAATGCATTACAATTTAATTTTTCCAACATTTAAATCCTCTTACCTAGGTACAGTGAAGCATTGTCCTTCTTGACATTGTCATCTAGGTAAGTCGGCCCCAGGGTGTAGATGGGTGTGGATCCCATGCCAATGAGAATCTGGGCACAGATGAATAAAGCTACATAGAGAGAGTGGTCTTTCCCACCTGAGTCTTTTGGGCACATAGATGACTCTAATGAATCTTTGGCAGTCATATTGCCATTCATACACAAGCCTTCATTTGAGTCAGAAGAGTTCAGCTCCTGAATTTGATATGGTGGAGAAATGAAATGAGGTAAGGAGAAAAGACCCGCTCCTACAGCAATAAATAAACCACCTGTTGCTAGCCAACGTGGCCTACGTCCTCGTCCACCAAAGTAGCTTATGAAAACCACCACTAAAAGGCTTCCGATATCGAAGCAACTCACCAGCAGACCAGATTCAGAGCTCTTCAAACTGTATCGTCTTTCAATAGTAGTAATCACACTGCTCAGATAACCAGACACCATCAATGACTGGATAAAAGTTAAGAAACACATGCAGACCAGGAAACATCTGGAATCTGTTAATGCAACACCAAGGCGGTGGTTGCTTTTTATTGTAGAAAGTGTCCCCGACTGAGAAATACCTTTTTTATTATTTGTGGTGCTAGAGGATTCTATTCTATCAGTGTTTCCCGCACCTAGAAAACTGGAGGCAGCAAAGGAAAAGATTGTCTTACTAGAAGGTGCACTGCTTTGAGTAGACAAGTTCCTATGATGGCCAACTTTGAAGTCCGACTCTTTTTGATAACCATGTAAAAAACTCCTCCGTGCTCCGAGGACTGCCGTTTGTGAAGTATCGACCAACTTGGATTCAAATTCTTGAAAGGTGGCTTTACAACACCCATTGAGGACCGGCAAACTTAGTGACCGATAGCTGTCAATTGTCTCAGTGGGATCCCTCTGGTCTTCATGCTGACCACCCTCAGAATGATATGTGACACTGAACAGCTGTGGACTAGGTTGTTCTAAAGCCATAGTCAGAAAATATCCTGAGACACAATGACTAAAACATGAAATGATATGAAATTATTCCAAAAGTCGTAACTCATAATCTAATCCATTTTACATTTCTATCCATTTTGCCTGTCTATAGATAGTCAGAAATGCCGCTCCAGGTTCTTACTAGCCATGAAGGCGCTACTAGGATTTTTTTAGTCGTTATGAAGAATGTCCTCCGCATAAACACCAAAACAGCCAAGCAGCTGTCCCTGGGCTGATTCCTTGTTAACTGTTCCATCCGGATAAGACGGTGATCAACAAAGAGAAGGCTTTAGAGTAGATGAGGCCTCAGCCTGAGATACAATGCTTCTAGCCCCATCATTTTTCATAGCCCTGGTTCCATCATAGACAGCAGTTCTTTCGTCCCCATTGTCTCCAGTAAATGTCTCCACTGGCAATTCTGCTGATTCTGTAATGCACAGAGAGAAAGCAAAGAAGGTCAGCACACTGCTTCTGTCAGCAAAGCGCAGCAGTGCTTCATAAGAACCTTAAGTGCTGTTTATGCATACTATGCTTCATCACACTTTTTTTTGCTCTTAAAGAGCTCCAAAGGAATATAAAGGATTAGTTTAGTCATGTTTATATGTAGAATAATTTCTAGACATAAATTTTAACTTACCGTAAGATTAACAAAATCTTTAAGCACAGTTACTGGTTTGCATATGTTGCAGCTCCTAAAATATGTTTCTTGAAGTTTTAAGAGAGTAGAAGAATTTCTCATGATGGTATGTAATGAAACTAGTTCAGAGACAAAACATTGTTTGGAAGGGAGTCTAAATATTTATAATCTGTGCATGAAGGCATGATAGCATCGTCAATAGATGTGCAGCAGCCATATTACACTTTGTTAAAGTGGTGGGAGGATGAGCTTTGTAAGTTTAGCCCACATACAACTGAAGTCTGAATAGCGAGCTGGACTACAAATCTCATCAACCCGAAGGTTTCCTGCTTCTTAGGGGGGCAGGGCTACCGGCTGAGATAGCATTTTACACAGCAATATAGATCAACCGATTTGACACACAGCAATACACTCTGCCCTAATGCTGCTATATTCGTGATGTTAATAGGTCTGCAATAGGTCTAGCATACTTCCAGGGGAGGAAGATGGATACTTGTAAAACAAAATAAGGGGAAAGGGGACCAAGAGCACAAAATAGTGACTCAGTAAAGCACAAATAAAAATCCCATCATGATTGGTTAGTGCTATGTTTGTACCCATTTGTGCTGCAAAAATTAAGATTTGTGCTGCTTTCATTTTGTAGATAATAGCACTTATTACTTCCAAATCAATACCATCACCCAGCCCCCATACAATCTACAGACATGACACTGGTATGGGTGGGTAGCGCCGTGCATGTGCTCATTTGTGCTGCAAAAATCAGCTTTCTATCTTTTATAGTTTTTGAGATATTCACGTTTTTATAAAGGTCGAAAGTTCACTCAGGCTCACTCAGCCTTGCAATGGTTTTGCAGCACAAACGTAGCACTAACCAATCATGATGGGATTTTTATTTGTGCTGCTTGTAGGGGGACCAGCTTCACAGAGCCCAAATGGTGTAGTATGTTATGGTTAGGAAAACAATTAAATTGTTTGAGCAAGAGTAATACTCACAAGTGTAGGTTTCCACAAATGCAATTACTGAACAGATGGGCATAATTATCCTGTCCCCACTCAGATTAAAAATGAACCCAGAAAAGACTAATGGTCACATGTGCTACAACAGCATCCCACCACAAACCAACAGGTTTCACTTCATAAAAGTAGGGACTTCGTCAGGGTACATAGGTGCAAAAGTGCTTAGCAGTGTACAATAGAGTGCATTATCATTCACAAACAAATAAAACAAAAGAATGCCAAAGCCTCATGACTATATAGACAGGCTGTCAAAATAGCTGTGAGGCTATGGCAATGCACTCTATTGTACTTACCCCGAAGAAAGCTCCTACTTTTATGGGGTAAAACATGTTGGTTTGTGGTGGGGTGATGTTGTAGCACATGTGACCCTTATTCTTTTCTGGGTTACAAAGTCTATTTCAGTGTCAGATTTTGAATAGGAATTTGTACAGGCTATCATCCCTAGACCCAGCATGCTATTTAAGCAAGTATTAAAACAGGCCAATCATTTTTAAAAATTTGAAATATTAAAAGTTATGTTTTAGTCTCTTTGTCAGGCAATATAGTAATGTGTGTTTTTGCAAATCAGATATTGTGTTTAATAGCAGAACAGTATGTAAGCACTACACACTCAGGTTATAAGATTGTTTCCCATGCTTATCAGAAACACCAAAATAAAACACATTCATTACTCATTTCTTTTATCTTTAGGCTTCCTTCTTTGTTGTTTGGCATTTACCAGGGATCAGTATTCCCCATACAATTACAGCAGAGCTATTAGATAAGATTGAGCATGACACAATTACTAATTTAGGGTCTATTTACTCTCAATGCCTCTGGCAGCATGATCTACAGGCTACTCACCAACCCCGCTCAAAATATAGACATTCAGATTTGATACCATAAAGAGCGTGAAAAGAAAACTGACCATTACAATGGTCATGCACAACTTGTGAATGCTGAGAGGTGTGAACTTTACTTTTTTTTTTTTACTATAATTTTTATTAAATCATTCTTGAGTTCTGACAATGTAACAGAAGGTATACAAAACAATCTCAGAACCAAGTATGGTGAGATACAGCTGCATCGAGATGAGACAAAGTACAAGTTTTATACATACCTGGGGCTTCCTCCTGCCCCATCCGCACGGATCGCTCCCACGCCGCCGTCTTCAGTCTTCTCCCTCTTCAGTACCGGGTCCCGTAACTTCAGCCAGTCGCGGCCAGTCTGAGCATGCGCAGTGCACTCCTCCATCTCTCTCCACCTCTCCCTGGTCTCTGGGAGCATTCAGCGCAAGCTCCCAACCGCCGGGGAGAGATGGAAAGAGCGCACTGTGCATGCTCAGAATGGTTGCGACTGGCTTAAGATACGGGACCCGGTACTGAAGAGGGAGAAGACTGAAAACGGTGGCATGGGAACGATCCGTGCGGATGGGGCAGGAGGAAGCCGCAGGTATGTATAAAACTTGTACTTTGTCTCGTCTCTGGTACACGTTAAGACAATAACCATAAAAGAACAACGTAGTCAAAGGACTCCGCCTCCCCTCTTTTCCCAGAGAAAACCGCCAAGATGTGCAAACATCTTGGGGTTTTTCTCCAGGGAGAGAGGGGAGGCGGGGCCAGGCGCCGGAAGTCGAGTGATGCAAGGTTTTCCGGACGATCTTGCGGGACAAGACAACTCAGGTAGCTATAACTTTTGATTTTTTTTACAGCGAAACTGCTGGATTTTTAGATTAGGATGGTGATCCGCTTTAAAGGAGAACTGTAAAGAGAGGTGTATGGAGGCTGCCATATTTATTTCCAATTAAGCAACACCAGTTACCTGGCTATCCTGTTGATCCTCTGCCTCCAATACTTTCAGACATAGCCCCTGAACAAGCATGCAGCAGATCAGGTTTTTCTGAGAATGTTGACAGATATGAAAAGACTAGCTGCATGCTTGTTTCTGGTGTGATTCAGACACTTCTTAAACCAAATAGATCAGCAGGGCTGCCAGGCAACTGGTATTGCTTAAAAGGAAATAAATATGGCAGCCTCCATACACCTCACTCTACAGTTCTCCTTTAAGCTTTCACTTGTGTTGTTGAACATCCCCAAACACCCATATAAGCCCCCCAATGGCCAAAGTGTTCATGTTTTTTACTGACCCGAATAGTTCACTTAAAAAGCTATGTAGACAAAGTGCAGCAATATAGGCAATAACTGGCATTAAAAAGGTGATTTTCCTACTATGTTGCCTGGCAACATCAATGCTGTCATAAAGGAGGCGTGGTTAAGCCACTGTCTTTATTAGCTGTCACATATTGCTATTTCACTGCTCAGTGTTACAGTAGCACATTGCTTCAGTCATGAGCTTTGATCTCTCTTTCAGTAGGAAAGGATGAAATAGGAAGCTGCATCTATCTAAAACAGACAACTTGTCAGCATGACTGCATACTAATAATAGGTCATCTTTTCACAGGACGAGTCTCTGAAAATATTTGGTTGCATGGAACAGAGGAACATTTATAAATAAGAAAGTTCATACCAGAATTCCTTATCAGGACATACACTAGTTTGTATTGACAGCTGTGCACTACATACTACGTTACCATTTGCTAAACACAACAGACCTGATTTCTTACAAGACTGCACTATCCCAGGAGCCATGTTTATATTCTGCAGCCTTACTACCTCAGCAGCTGTATATTATACAGCATCACTACCTCAGCAGCCGTATATTATACAGCATCACTACCTCAGCAGCCGTATATTATACAGCATCACTACCTCAGCAGCCGTATGTTATACAGCATCACTACCTCAGCAGCTGTATGTTATACAGCATCACTACCTCAGCAGCTGTATGTTATACAGCATCACTACCTCAGCAGCTGTATGTTATAGGCTCTGTGTGTAGAGATAAATCTCCCATGATGCAATGTGGTACACCTGATTCTGCTGATATGTGAAAAGTGTATGCTTGTGGGTGTAACAAAAGTGTAATGAATAGCGGAGATGCCGCCGCGCGGTCTGGCGGCTGTCTCCGCGTTCAGACCGGCGGTTTCCGCACAGCAACATGTGTCTGGTTTGCCTGGGCCTTCTAGTGCACACAGACGGAGAGCTACGCGCGCGGACCTTTATGCCAGCAGGAGAGGTATCAGCTGATCGGGACGATCAGCTGATCCCAGCGGAACTCCTGATTAGCTTAGTGGCTGGGGCGGCGCTGTGGAGCGCTGTAGTATATATAGATCTTGCTTGTCAGTTGCTGGTTGTCTACCGTTGCGAATACTTACGTGTGAGCACTCAGACCTCAGTCAGATCCTACAGCGTGTTAGAACCAGTTGGAACTGGGAATTCACACTTAGCCAGATTCCGCTCTTGTCATTACTGTGTTATACTTTAGACCAGTTCCAGGGTGTTGAGACCAAGGACCTCACACCCAAGCATAGGATTACTGTGTCATTACTGTGTTATACTTTAGACCAGTTCCAGGATGTTGAGACCAAGGACCTCACACCCAAGCATAGGATTACTGTGTCATTACTGTGTTATACTTTAGACCAGTTCCAGGGTGTTGAGATCACGGACCTCACACCCAAGCTTAGGATACTGTGTTATTCTATAGACTAGTTCCCGGGTGTCGAGACCAAGGACCTCACACCTCAGACTAGGATTGTGCTTGATATCTGTTATGACCTTTGGCTCTGTTGACCTCTCTCTTGCTTTCTGATTCGGTACCTCTGCCTATCTGTCTACCAGTTGCCAACCTTGCCTGCACCCGGTTACCGAATCAGCCTTCTGTCTCTGTACCTTATCTGCTCGTGTGTTGCCGACCTGGCCTGTCTGACTCTAACTGTCACTCATCCCTCGAGTGATCAGTCTGTCTGTACTACCCGTGACACTAATCCATCAGGTGTCAGTTAGCTGCAAGGACCTCCTCCTCCTCAGAAAGTCCTTCCTGCAGTTCAGCCAGTGGCCTCTACCCCATAGGAGTCCACTGGTTGCAGTACAGCCTGATTCCCAATCCATCTGGGAATCCTTGGCTGCAGTACAGTCTGATTTCCAGCCCATTAGGGAATCACTGGCTGCAAGATTATCTCCTCCTCTCAAGGAGATAGTCCCTGCACAGCCAGAGACCGCCTGCCCCTCAGGTGGTCACTGGCTGCAGTAATATCTGTGTTTCACGCTCCACGGGAGATAGCCTTACAGTTGCACCAAGCACTTACACTTCATTAGGTGTCCAGAGGTTAGTCATACTTGTATTATTGGTGATTCTGCAGATCATCAATAATCAGATACTCTCTGTGTGCTGACACCAATCTTTACAAAAAGCAGTTTCTTTTAAACAATACAACATACTTAAAAACTAGTGTTTTAGTCCCTCGCACCTTGCCTTCTAACTGCTTTCATGCCGATAGAGACCCTGGAGAGGAAGGGCTGGCTGTGCTCAGGAGGTTGAGTGCCACAGCCCTGTGTGTTCAGTTAATGGTCCTCCCTTAGTTAGTAGCAATAAGGGACATGTAAAGTAAAATAAATGACTGTGTATCCCCAGCGCTATGTTTTCTGTGGGATGTAGTCTGTGCTACTCTACTGGTCAAAAATTTTAGAATACCCCAGTTTTTCCAGTTATTTATTGAATGTCATACAGTGCAAGTCCAATGAATAGCTTGAAATGTTACAAGGGTAAGCAGTCAACTGCCACAGGTTAACAAAAAGTAAAGGTCACCAAAGACTGGAGGTTGATTGAGCCTTGAAAGCTGTTGCTACGATTTCTACAGATGCCTCAACCTTCCATGATTACTCTCAGCCATCTCTATCTGCATAAAGGTAGTGTTGGAACCAGGGCTTTGGAGTCGGTACAAAAATCATCCTACTCCGACTCCAACTCCGACTCAGGTACCCAAAATGGCTCAGACTCCTTGGTCTAATTCTTACCAGGGTTGTGGATTTGGTACAAAAATCATCTGACTCCGACTCCTCAGTTTATGAAACCACGATTCCGACTCCAAGTACCCCAAATTTTTCTGACTCCTCGGCTCTAACTCCAACTCCGACTCCACAGCCCTGGTTGGAACACAATAAGGGCTTGATTCTTCAAGCAGCGCAGCTAAAGCAGTGCGGCTTAATCAGTCGTAGTGCACCCTATGCACACCTTACATAGCAGTGCACGCTGCCATGTAAGGAGTGTGCCTTCCTTAGTTATGCAAATTGCTTCCTTAGCAATGCCCGAAGCAATGTACGTAACATTAACTGTGGGTGTCCCTGCTTTTGTGAAGTATTGCTACCGCAATACTTCACTCGCGGCCGCTACTGTTATAATTTAAATTGATATGTAAATGAATACAGCAGCGGCTGCGAGTGAAGTATCTCGACAGCGATACTTCACAGAAGCAGGGCCACCCGCAGTTAATGTTACGTGCATTGCTTCGCGCATTGCTAAGGAAGCAATGAGCGTAACTAAGGAAGGGGGCATGCAGGAGAACCGCGAGGGACTCAGTGTGAGAAAGCCAGTGTGAGAAAGCCATTAGACTTAAAGAAAAAGCTGTGAACAGATATGTTACACTGGTGACCTAAGCCGTTTATAAACGGGCTCTAGGTCTGTCACCACGCACCTGCCTGCCATGTGTGCACCCGCCCGCTGAGCGTGCACACACGCCCACCCGGCCAGCCCACCTCCTGGCCCATCCTGTGTCCTGTTCCAACGCTGTGTCAGTACAGGACATGTGCAGTAGCGCAAAAGCACTGACACAGGGACATGGGACGCAGGGACACTTGTATTTTATTAGGTAGGATAGAAGGTACAGCAAAATGTTTACTTTTTAAGCGCCCCTAAAGTAACTAATCAATTATGCCATGCACTGCATTTCTGATTTTGCTTCTCATTTAGAATACAAGCTTATCGCTGCCACTGTTCACACTGGAGAAATTAGTCATCAGCAGGTCATAATACAGCAGGTGTTATTATCAGCACTTCAATAGAAAAAAAGATAATGCATGCAAACAGTCCATTTACAATCAGGTCTGGATTTACATCACAGGAGCCTATAGGCACAGATGTCCTGGCATCCTAGACTTTGCCCTCCATGAACCTACAAACACCCACTGAATCCCACCGCAAGTGTGCTGGCTGTCCCAACTGTCACTTCTCCCTTAGTTCCTATAGGTAGCTAGAGGTGCCCCTTAGTATTACGGTAGGTAGCCAGAGCTATCCTCAGTATTAAGTAGCTAGAGGTGCCTCCAAGTATTAGGTAGCAGAGGTGTCCATGACTGAAAGGAGATCTCATCACTGGAATGCCAAGATTAGGGTGAGTAACCTCTCATTTACACTCTGCTCAGGACTCTGCATAGGTAAGGCAGGGGGAGTCACTTGGGGAGGGGAGGGAGCCGCCTTTCCATCATCAGGCGCCTGTAGGCACAAGTCTATGTGCCTTATGGTAAATCCGGCCCTGTTTACAACTGAAGAAGCAGTGGAGACAGTTTCAAAACACTTTATTCATAGAGAGAGCAGTGACACAATAGCTTTTTATACTGTCAGTATAAGCACAGTGTAACAGCAATAGTCTGTTATCAACTTGGGTAGAGGTATCTAAAAGGGAGAAAAGAGGAGCATTCCGATTGTGAAGTATATAAAAAATGTTTCATTCACAAGCAATAAAAGCATTCCACTTACCAGGAATAGCAGGTTTAAAATGCATCTCAAGGGTGTAAACCCTAATGTAACACAGGGTGAGTCCTGTCAGAATCACCATGACCAGTAGTGATTGGTCCCAGCTGGAGGGAGGGAAGCAGCCTGTCACCCTGGTGGTCCTGTGCCAGTGACGTCACAACGTATTTCGGCATGTCCATGCCTTCATCAGGTGAGTCACTGGCACTGGCTGTGCTTTTAAAGGAGTAATCAGGCTAAAATATGGGTCCCCCGCTCTACTTACCCTGGACTTCCCACAGCCCCTTGCAGATGACATGTCCCACACCGGAGCCCCACGCTCAGTGTTTGGCCTGGGGTCCTCGCCGATGCAGAGGGCGACCTCAAGGTCGTCTCTACTGTGCCTGCATGAGCGCCACTGTCAATCAGCCCATTTTGGCCGCGGTGTACTGCGCAGGCACAGAACTACTGCACTTGCGCAGTACACCACGGACAACTTGGACTTGATTGACATCACCGTCTGCTCCAGCGGGGACCCTGGGCCGAAGACTGAGCGCAGAGCTGCGGCGTGGGACGTGTCATCTGCAAGGGGCTGGGGGAAGCCCAAGGTAAGTAGAGCGGGGGACCCATATTTTTGCCTAATGACTTCTTTAAGAAACAAGGATCACCATTACAACCAGGCAAGTTACATTTTTAAAAAGAAAATGAATGAAATATGGGATCCTTCATATTCCCCTCACTACCTGATCTTATTAACATTTACAGCTACAGCCATACTGAATGTCTATGGCAGGGGTTTTTGCTCCCCGGTGCCGCTCAGACACCTCCCGGGGGTGCCTCAGCGTTCATCCCCTTCCTTTGTGCATTGTTATCAGGTAATGCAATCCCACACTGATATACAATGGGGGTCACTGACTACTTGAAGGGGCAATGTGGCCTAATAAGCATCACTAGCTACTTGAAAGGAGGGAAATGCATGCTGCCTACTAAGCATCACTAGCTACTGGGGAAGGGGGGATGCAACCTAATGGGGGGGGGGTCACTGACAACTTGAAGGGGGATGATGCCTAATAAGCATCACTGGCAACTTGGGGGGTGCTACCTATTTGGGGGGGGGGAGGTCACTGACTATTTGGAGGATGGATGATGCCTAATAAGGGTCAGTAGCTACTTAGAGGGGGAGAGCTGTTGCCTAATAAAGGTAATAACAGCTTTTTGATAGTTGTTTTAGCCTAGGGGTGCCTTGAAAAAATTTCAAGGCCATCAAGGCGCCCTCACCCCAAAAGTTAATGCAAAAAAATAGGGTTAGGAGCGGCACACCTTTCCGTACAGAGTCGGGTGCTAAGTCCAGGATGCTAAGCCAACATCCGGAAAATGTCATAAAGTTGAAGAGTGGACTCGCACACCAGCTTCTCAATGGAGCCAAAGAGTGTTGTTTATTAATCCATAGTATGTCAAACACAGAGCATGACAATTGTTTCGGGGCCGCTGTGGGTCCCCTTCATCAGAAAAGTGCAGACTAACGCACCCCAAAAGTTAGAGAACCACTGGTCTATGGGCAGGACAGAGGACAGGGTATTGTAACCTAACATTTAGTACACATATTATTAGTCTAGCATAAAACACATGTACATAAGTGCTATGTTTTCCATTTTATAATTTATAAATACCCAAATAATCAGCATCATTGAAATTCAGCTAAGAAGTGAGTGTGTGTTTCTTCAGGAGAGGAGCCGGTTTTATTTTTATTCCACGTTAGGAGCAGTGAGCTCATATTAAATGTTCTGGCAGGTGTTGGAGAAGAGATGGACTGCTAGGACACCAGAGGACACAGCGAGGAGGAGAGAGTAATCTAATAACGTGACAATGCACAGAATGCATGCAGCCGAGTCACAGGGGTTACTGCAGTCACTGCTAACCTCCCGCTCCATTCAATCCCCAGTAATGGATGGAAATTCCAGCAGTATCTTATGCAATATCACTAGGCATCATAGATTAAGGTAGATCTCTGGTCACACAAATAGGAAAGCAATCTTGGTGAAATCCAACAAACGACCTTTATTAGAAGTTGTATTAGATGGATCCTGAAAATTCAATCCTTAATCGCTGAGTGTTCTATGTTCTCTTACCCGACGCGCCAGCTGCTGCTTTTGTTCCTTTAAAGGACGATGAAATGAGACAAATATGGATGCTGCCATATTTATTTCCTTTTACACAATACCAGTTGCTTGGCAGCCCTGCTGATCTATTTGACTGCAGCAGTGTCTGAATCACACCAGAAACAAGCATGCAGCTAATTAAGCATGCAGCTAAATAAGTCAGAAACACCTGATCTGCTGCAGGTTTTAGCCATAGTTCAGGGACTATGGCTAAAAGTATTAGAGGCAGAGGATCAGCAGGATAGCCAGGTAACTGGTATTGCTTAGAAGAAAATACATATGGCAGCCTCCATCTGCCTCTCACTTCAGCTGTCCTTTAAAGAGAAACTCCAACCAAGAATTGAACTTTTTCCCAATCAGTAGCTGATACCCCATTTTACATGAGAAAGACAATGATTTTCACAAACAGACCATCAGGGGGCGCTGTGTGACTGATTTTGTGCTGAAACCCCTCCCACAAGAGGCTCTGAATACCGCGGTACTGCTGGCAAACTGCCACAATGTAACAATGTTCAGAGACAGGAAATAGCTGTTATTAGCTGTCTAACAGACAGAGCAGCTAGAAACAGCTAAATAACCTGCCCACAGTAACAATGTCACCATGTAATAAATGTCAGAATGTGAATCTGGGAGAGGAAAGATTTTACAATGAGCAAACACTGACTAAATCATCTATACATAATTATGGTAAAAAATGAAGCACTTTTTTTACTACATTATTTTCACTGGAGTTCCTCTTTAAGACAGATACGTATACACTATTAGATTTTAACATAATCAGGCAAACCTCAGATATCGATTGTAAGACAGAATTATCACCATGTATCATTTAATACTGAACCAATTTCCCCCATATTTTGATTAAAGCTTGATCAATTGAGCCCTGGAGTTTTAATCAATGTAAGGTTTTTACCAAATCAAGAGTGTTAAGGTGTCCATACATTATTTGATTTGTGGCATCGATGTCCGGCAGATTTGATCAAAATCATCAAATATGCCAAAGACTGATGCCGCAACATGGCTGCCCAATCGTAATTTTGATCAATTTCCATCCCGAATCGACCAAACCAATCAATTCAGCATGCTGGAAAGATTTTGCTGGATGCCCAGTGGTGGCGGCGTTTCCTGGCGACTGCCGGACCCCGGCCGGTCTCACCACATGTAAACTGTGTACCCCCCAGGCTGTGCCGAGTGCAAGCTCACCTATGTGCTGGCGCACCTCCTCCTGTGTCCTGCCTATTTCTCCATTCCTGAACAGTGGATGTCTAGCTTGAAAAAGATCCAAGTCAGAGCAATGCAGTGCTAGCGTCTATCTGCTGTGCTTTTGTAATGTCCTTTATTGTTACAGAACTAACTGGCAGAGGGGCAAGGAAAGAGCTTACCCTCACACAGCCATATTCTGAACTCAGCTGAGATCATGCATTGTGATTCTGTGGAACCTTTTGAGCCTCCATTATAGAATTCAGATCTTTTTTCTACTGTACATACTCACGTAACATGCTGCCGATTTACAAAGGACGACTGTCGCCGGAGCGGATGTAGATGGAATTTCACAGGGAACTACCAGACAGGTGAGTTCTCTGCTGCTGCAAGTGCTCTGTAGTAGACCCGGGGTTATCACTATTAGCCGGGGGAGAGACAGCATGAGTAGGAGACTTTACGCTGGCCATGCTTTGATGCTCCATTAGACACACATGGTTCAGAATATTTTTCGATAAGATACAACTGGTTCAGAATATTTTTTCCTCGCTTTTCTCCTCTAAAACTAGGTGCATCTTATGGTCAGGTGTGTCTTGTAAAGCAAATATATGGTAGGTGGCACTGTGGCTAAATGCACTTTTGCCTTTCAGCATTCAGTTCCAGGGTAAAAGGCTGGCCAGAACACTAGCTGCAATAAGTGTTTATGTTCTCCTCATGTTTGTGCCCATGTTTCTGGGCACTCTAGTTTCCTCCCAATCCCCAAACACATACTGGCAAATACCCATCAACTGCCCATCAATGATACAATTTTACCACAGCTACATAGTAGAAGGGTAAAAACTCAGTGAATATACTTTGAATGCTTTAGGTAGTCTCTCATATTACAAAGAACTAGTAAAATTGTACAATCAAGACTGAACCATTAATGGGCACCTTTAGAGGTTGTATGAACTTTTAGGTGCCCATTAACAGCACAGAACAAAACTGTGTTTAAAGAGACTCTGAAGCAAATAAAAAGTGCTATTTTTACCTTGTACTTCGCTTAAGGAGTCTCAGTAGAGTTAAATCGCTGCATTCCCACGGCAAAATGGGGGGTTTATACCCCCCCCAAATCCTGGGGCAAAAACTTAGAAAGTCGTGGATTTTGCTGCCCGGGGAGGCAGAGCTTTGAGCTGTAGCTCTGCCTCTACTGACGTCAATCGCTGTGCGGATCTCCGCCTCTCCCCGCCCCTCTCTGTGAAGGAAGACAAGAGAGGGGCAGGGAGAGGCGGAGATCCGCAGCAATTGACTTCAGTAGAGGCAGAACTACGGCAGAAAGCTCAGCCTCTTTCAGGAAGCGCTCCCCGGATTTTCCTCTGAGGATTTGGGGGGTCTAAAGCCCTCGTTTTGCTGCAGGGATGCAGCGGGTTACCTCTACTGAGACTCCTGAAGTGAACTACGAGGTGAAAATAGCAATTTTTATTCGCTTGAGTCTCTAAAGGGACTCAGAGTAATAAATAAAAACAAAATCTGAACTTACCTGGGGCTTTCTCCAGCCCACCGTAGGTTGGGAGGTCCCTCGGCGTCCTTCTGGCTTCTCTCCCAGGCCCTGCTCAGAAATGGCTGCCAGCGACACCGGGACCAAGTGTTGGGCTCCCTCTTCCGGAAAGATGACGTCAGTCGTCACCAAGCCGGCCGCCTCGCGTCATCACGGCGGCCGGCGTGACAGTACTGCGCATGCGCGGTTTAACCGCGTTTTATTGTTCACTGGTCAGAGTCCCTTTAAAGAGGAACTGTATGAAAAAAAGTGCCCCTAAGCCTCAGGATCCTAATGTGGCTTCCCTCGTCCCCTTCAGCCTCAGAGATCCAATGTTGGCAGCCCCCAAAAATATGCCAAGTTTCTGCGGGCGGCACAGGCGCAGTAGGGGCTTCAGCGTTGGGCAATATTTACCTATCTGTGCTCCTGAGCAGACCCAGCACAAGCTTCCCCTAGGGCTCCGGCGAAAATAGCCAAGCCAAATCAGGTCCGCTCTACTGTGAAGGTGCAGGCGACTTTGGGGTGCTGCCAGCGCTGGATCCCAGAGGCTGAAGAAGTCATCCTCATTAGGATGCAGAAGCTTCCGCCTCCTGAGGTAAGTATCCCCAGGGGCACTTTATTCCTTACTGGATTACTTTAATTGATTCACACCACTAAAGAAGCCAACTCGAGATCGTATTTCCTCCAGTTATGATCATATCTATGAAAAATCCACCAAGCAGAAAGATCAAATGATTGATGATTCGACTGTACAGAATTGATTGGGCCAATTAGCTTCTCTGTTTTCATACGATCTGAACTGGAATAACTTAATCGAAAATCCAATTGTTTACTAAAAACTGTACTGTTGATGTGCACCTTTTGACTGTGGTAGGGATTACAATGACAGACCCTATGAGGGACAATTAGTGTATGTATATATATATATATATATATATATATATATATATATATATATATATATATATATATATATATATATATATATATATATATTTCTTTTTATTTATTTTTCAGTGCAAATATCAACTCTACACAAATATACAAATGCACAATATAGCTCTTTTTTTTAATTCAGAGTTCAATAATAATGATATGGCATGTTAGGGGGCAATAGTCTTGTTAGGGGCAGATAACTTTTGATAGAGCCATGTGGGTGGACATGTATCTATATAATGCACATTGATGTAGAAGGCGATCTGATGCTGGACCCCCAATGTGCCCCAAGCACGGTACTGCTGCCCAGCCAATCAGTAAGGGGATGGCAGCACAGCCCAGCAGCAGGGTAATCCTCCCGTGCCCCCTTTGTTCCCTGCTCTGTGTAATGCCATGCTCAGTGCTGGTGCCTTTGTCTCATCCGCTCAGTGGCTGTATGTATAGGCAGGCACAGATGACAGATCAGGGGATGCTGAGCACAATGCAGAACCTGGGATGGGGACAGCACTATATACAGCATGCAGTGACAATAGGAGGGATGAATCATACCGTGTGAGTGCAGTCAGCATGCCTCCTCTCCGGGATGCGGGGCTCTCGGTACAGCCTGCATACTGAGCCCCGGTATCCCCGGCGTCCCGTCCCGGTACTGGCTACAGAGCTCCGGCAACACATCCACTTCTCTCTTCTGCTTCTCTCAATCTGCTCCAGCGGGATGCAAAGGGCGAACGCACACCGGTCAGCCAATCAGAGTGCAGGGAACAGAGACCGGCAGCCAATCAGCGCCTCGTATCTCCATTGTCCGTCTGTTCTTTATCTCCCCCTCCCCACCTGCTTAGAAGCTCCGCCTGACTGTGGTGCTGCTGTGAGGGCAGTGCAGGGTTCCCTGCCTGGTGGGTGCTGTGCAGGTTGTGGGCACACTCAGTGCTCTGTCTGCCTGGTATTCATAAACTGAGGCGACTCAGGTTGCAGTGGAGACATCTGGTCAGGGAGATCTTTTTATCACTTTGTTTTCTTTATAGCTACAGGCTTCATTAATAAAGTATGTCCTTAACAGAGCAGGGACAAGGTCCTTCAGCACCCAAGGCTGAGACACCAATGTGCGCCCCTCCATCACATACTGATTGCTACTAGACTAAGAGGGCCATAGGGCCCACAACCTCCCCAACACCTTAATATCTAGTTATCTGGCTTGCAGTCACTGCCAAGTATCCCCTTTTCTTATTTCTTTCTGCTTCAAACACAATTAGGAATGACAGCTGAATGAAATGTGCGCCCCCTCCTACACTGCGCCCTGAGGCTGGAGCCTCTCCAGCCTATGCCTCGGCCCGGCCCTGGTCCTTAATTTGACAGGACAATTGCTCTTTTGGAAGCAAATCCTCTGTAGCTATTTTTTTCTTTATTTATAATATTCCTCTTTAGAGCTAGTGTGCAATTTTGTATAATGGCCAGTTCAGACTGTTTACCGCCAAAATCAACCGTGTGCCACGTTAAGAAAAATGGCAGCATTCCTCTAAGGCTCTGTTCACATCTAAAAACGAAATTGCTGACTACATCGATTTTCGATTTTTTGCGCTTTTTTTCTTTCCCCCTTCCGGGGCGCTCCACTGCCTGCTACTATTTTGTGCAAAGCGCTTTTGCAGAGGATTCCGTTTTTTCACTTACTGACGCCAGTCAGGAAGTGAACTCTTTGACCCGGAAAAGAATAAATACAATGTATTTATTCTTAAAAATGCAATCGCTGCATAAAGCAATTTTGTGAGCGTTTAGACCATATTTAGACCTCTTTCCAAAAAAGAGGACGATCACAACAGTATGTGGGCGTGGTCATGGGTGGGGCCAAATATACAAAACCTTAGCAGTGTGTTGTCCAACTTCGCAGGCATGGAGGGCTGTTTTTTATCCCACACCCCATGGTGGAGCGCCGGCCGACCACAAAATGCAATCAGATTCGCAGAAGATTTCCCCACAAAATGCAATGAGATTTGGAACAGATTTCCCCCCAAATGGATTCAGATTGGCAGCATAGTTCTCTACAAATGCAATAGGATTGGCAGCATATTTCCCCACAAATGGAATCAGATTGGCAGCGTATTTCCCCACAAATGCAATCAGATTGGCAGCATATTTCCCCACAAATTCAATGAGATTGGCAGCAGATTTCGACACAAATGCAATGAGATTGGCAGCACATTTCCCCACAAATGCAATCTTATTGGCAGCCGATTCCATACAAATGCAATGAGATTGGCAGCAGATTTCCCCACAAATGCAATAAGTTTGGCAGCACATTTCCCCACAAATGCAATGAAATTGGCAGCACATTTCCCCACAAATGCAATCTTATTGGCAGCACATTACCCCACAAATGCAATCTTATTGGCAGCACATTACCCCACAAATGCAATCTTATTGGCAGCACATTACCCCACAAATGCAATCCCCACAAAAGCAATCTTATTGGCAGCACATTACCCCACAAATGCAATCTTATTGGCAGCACATTACCCCACAAATGCAATCTTATTGGCAGCACATTACCCCACAAATGCAATCCCCACAAAAGCAATCTTATTGGCAGCACATTTCCCCACAAATGCAATCTTATTGGCAGCAGATTTCCCCACAAATGCAATCGTATTGGCAGCAGATTGTGCGCAGCATTTACTAGAAAATAATCGCTATGTACGCAGCATTCACCAGAAAATAATCGCTATGTGCGCAGCATTCACCAGAAAATAATCGCTATGTGGGGAGCATTCACCAGAAAATTATCGCTATGTGGGGAGCATTCACCAGAAAATAATTGCTATGTGGGGAGAAGTCACCAGAAAATAATCGTTATGTGGGGAGCATTCACCAGAAAATAATCGTTATGTGGGAAGCATTCACCAGAAAATAATTGCTATGTGCGCAGCATTCACCAGAAAATAATTGTTATGTGGGGAGCATTCACCAGAAAATAATCGCTATGTGGGGAGTATTCACCAGAATATAATCGCTATGTGGGGAGCATTCACCAGAAAATAATCGCTATGTGCGCAGCATTCACCAGTAAAATAATCGCTATGTGGGGAGCATTGACCAGAAAATAATCGCTATGTGGGGAGCAGTCACCAGAAAATAATCGCTATGTGGGGAGCATTCACCAGAAAATAATTGTTATGTGGGGAGCATTCACCAGAAAAAAATCGTTATGTGGGGAGCATTCACCAGAAAATAATTGCTATGTGGGGATCATTCACCAGAAAATAATTGCTATGTGCGCAACATTCACCAGAAAATAATCGCAATGTGGGGAGCATTCATCAGATAATAATCGCAATTTGGGGGAGCATTCACCAGACAAAAATCGCTATGTGGGGATCATTCACCAGAAAATAATCGCTATGTGCGCAGCATTCACCAGAAAACAATCGCAATGTGGGGTGCATTCACCAGATAATAATCACAATGTGGGGAGCATTCACCAGAAAATATTTGCTATGTGGGGAGCATTCACCAGAAAATAATCGCAATGTGGGGAGCATTCACCAGACAATAATCGCAATGTGGGGAGCATTCACCAGAAAATAATCGCAATGTGGGGAACATTGACCAGAAAATATTCGCTATGTGGGGAGCTTTCACCAGAAAATAATCGCAATGTGGGGAGCATTCACCAGAAAATAATCGCAATTTGGGGGGAGCATTCACCAGAAAATAATCGCTATGTGGGGAGCATTCACCAGAAAATAATCGCAGTGTGGGGAGCATTCACCAAAAAATAATCACAATGTGGGGAGCATTCACCAGAAAATATTCGCTATGTGGGGAGCATTCACCAGAAAATAATCGCAATGTGGGGAGCATTCACAGGAAAATAATCGCAATGTGGGGAGCATTCACCAGAAAATTATCGCTATGTGGGGAGCATTCACCAGAAAATAATCGCTATGTGGGGAGAAGTCACCAGAAAATAATCGTTATGTGGGGAGCATTCACCAGAAAATAATCATTATGTGGGGAGCATTCACCAGAAAGTAATTGCTATGTGCGCAGCATTCACCAGAAAATAGTTGTTATGTGGGGAGCATTCACCCGAAAAGAATCGCAATGTGGGGAGCAGTCACCAGAAAATAATCGCTATGTGGGGAGCATTCACCAGAATATAATCGCTATGTGGGGAGCATTCACCAGAAAATAATCGATATGTGCGCAGCATTCACCAGAAAATAATCGCTTTGTGGGGAGCATTGACCAGAAAATAATCGTAATGTGGGGAGCATTGACCAGAAAATAATCGCTATGTGGGGAGCAGTCACCAGAAAATAATCTCTATGTGGGGAGCATTCACCAGAATATAATCGCTATGTGGGGAGCATTCACCAGAAAATAATCGCAATGTGGGGAGCATTGACCAGAAAATAATCGCTATGTGGGGAGCAGTCACCAGAAAATAATCGCTATGTGGGGAGCATTCACCAGAAAATAATTGTTATGTGGGGAGCATTCACCAGAAAAAAATCGTTATGTGGGGAGCATTCACCAGAAAATAATTGCTATGTGGGGATCATTCACCAGAAAATAATTGCTATGTGCGCAACATTCACCAGAAAATAATCGCAATGTGGGGAGCATTCATCAGAAAATAATCGCAATTTGGGGGGAGCATTCACCAGACAATAATCGCTATGTGGGGATCATTCACCAGAAAATAATCGCTATGTGCGCAGCATTCACCAGAAAATAATTGTTATATGGGGAGCATTCACCAGAAAATTATCGCTATGTGGGGAGTATTCACCAGAATATAATCGCTATGTGGGGAGCATTCACCAGAAAATAATCGCTATGTGGGGAGCTGTCACGGACGGTTGCGGGGACGCAGGCGCGTCCTGGAACCGCCCGTGAAGAAAAGAACGATCGCACTCGATTCCTGCATCGATTGCGCCTCAGATCAATAGAACCAAGATTTGACGTGTAGTATCCCTATGCCTAGGGACAGCTGGGGGATCTGTCTTAGCTGAAGTGACAGCCTGGGGGGAAGGTGTTAATTAGCTTGGACATATTCCCTGTGGAAGGCACAATTCCCCTTTTGGTTCTGGGAACCAGGTGACACTTAGCTGATCTCATGGAGATGTTAATTAACCAAAGGATGCCTAGGTACAGCCAGGCAGGCTACGAATCCACGGGAGGTCTTGACACTTTGCTCCCTAGTAAAGATCAAAGGAAAGTCAGCTGTTAGCAGCTAGAACACCTCCTGAATTAACCTGAGGCTCATGGCATAATCCATAACTTCCCAGATCTGTAATATTTCTGGGGTTCCTGAGATGGCAGCTTCGCCAAACGTGGGGGAAGTGTAGCATGAGCCCCGGTGCTGGTTCTGTGGAAGTTTCAGAACATTCTGAGGTAAGGACTGCCAGTTAGGCAGTTTGAAAATGCCCTGATGATACCACAGGGGTCCCACCCCTCATGTCTGGTATCAGGGCGCTGGGTAAATCGAGACAGACCTGAAAATGTTAATAAATCTGCCCTGACCTGTACGGTTCTGTGAGATAGAGCCCATATATGGGTAGATATGATTTCTAGCCCCCAGGATAAGGGGAGGGCTCATCTCATCTTCTAAGGGGGTGTATGGCTCCCCGCCCTCACTCCCTCCTACTGAAGCAGGGGCATAAGAATTGCTGAGGACCCAAACTCAGTGTCCTCCAGACTGAAACATCTTGCACTCATCAGATGCCAGCTTGAGGATATGCTGGCATCCACCTGGTCTGAACTCTGAACTTTGATTGAAATCCAGAACTGATTTTTCCCACAAAAAGGACATCTTTCCAGGAACTAAGTATTTTTCTCCCTTCTTTTATTTTTTATACTGGCTATTACTGTTTTAATAATTGTTGATTTTAATAATTGTCTGTATATATTAATTATTTATATTGCGTGAATAAACGACTTTCTCCAAGTCATTCACTGTCTGCTACCCTGCTTATCAGCACACACAGAACTGATCCCGGGTCTCTGAAGATACGCTACTGTTTGTTTGTTGTTGGCTAGACAGAATATTGTGTGTTTAACCGTTTTATTCGCAGGATTAGTCAGTTAATGGGCTCCACGGTCCCATGGTAACCGCGGTGGTGGCAGTTTACTCTGAACCAGTAGGTGACGTTGTAATTACCCGTGTCTCACAGGCTCCCTTCTGAGTTGTCTGCGGCTAATTCTTAACGGTTCCTGCGCATTGACTGCGACCAGAGTTCGCACGATCTGTGCGCTGGCACCGTTTAGAAGGCTAAGTGCGGTCAGCCACTAGGGCTCCTGTGACAGGAGCATTCACCAGAAAATAATTGCAATGTGGGGAGCATTGACCAGAAAATGATCGCTATGTGGGGAGCAGTCACCAGAAAATAATTGCTATGTGGGGAGCATTCACCAGAATATAATCGCTATGTGGGGAGCATTCACCAGAAAATAATCGATATGTGCGCAGCATTCACCAGAAAATAATCGCTTTGTGGGGAGCATTGACCAGAAAATAATCGTAATGTGGGGAGCATTGACCAGAAAATAATCGCTATGTGGGGAGCAGTCACCAGAAAATAATCTCTATGTGGGGAGCATTCACCAGAATATAATCGCTATGTGGGGAGCATTCACCAGAAAATAATCGCAATGTGGGGAGCATTGACCAGAAAATAATCGCTATGTGGGGAGCAGTCACCAGAAAATAATCGCTATGTGGGGCGCATTCACCAGAAAATAATTGTTATGTGGGGAGCATTCACCAGAAAAAAATCGTTATGTGGGGAGCATTCACCAGAAAATAATTGCTATGTGGGGATCATTCACCAGAAAATAATTGCTATGTGCGCAACATTCACCAGAAAATAATCGCAATGTGGGGAGCATTCATCAGAAAATAATCGCAATTTGGGGGGAGCATTCACCAGACAATAATCGCTATGTGGGGATCATTCACCAGAAAATAATCGCTATGTGCGCAGCATTCACCAGAAAATAATTGTTATGTGGGGAGCATTCACCAGAAAATAATCGCTATGTGGGGAGTATTCACCAGAATATAATCGCTATGTGGGGAGCATTCACCAGAAAATAATCGCTATGTGGGGAGCATTCACCAGAAAATAATTGCAATGTGGGGAGCATTGACCAGAAAATGATCGCTATGTGGGGAGCAGTCACCAGAAAATAATTGCTATGTGGGGAGCATTCACCAGAATATAATCGCTATGTGGGGAGCATTCACCAGAAAATAATCGATATGTGCGCAGCATTCACCAGAAAATAATCGCTTTGTGGGGAGCATTGACCAGAAAATAATCGTAATGTGGGGAGCATTGACCAGAAAATAATCGCTATGTGGGGAGCAGTCACCAGAAAATAATCTCTATGTGGGGAGCATTCACCAGAAAATAATTGTTATGTGGGGAGCATTCACCAGAAAAAAATCGTTATGTGGAGAGCATTCACCAGAAAATAATTGCTATGTGGGGATCATTCACCAGAAAATAATTGCTATGTGCGCAACATTCACCAGAAAATAATCGCAATGTGGGGAGCATTCACCAGAAAATAATCGCTATTTGGGAAGCAATAACCAGAAAATAATCGCTATGTGGGGAGAAGTCACCAGAAAATAATCGTTATGTGGGGAGCATTCACCAGAAAATAATCGTTATGTGGGGAGCATTCACCAGAAAGTAATCGCTATGTGGGGAGTATTCACCAGAATATAATCGCTATGTGGGGAGTATTCACCAGAATATAATCGCTATGTGGGGAGCATTCACCAGAAAATAATCGCTATGTGCGCAGCATTCATCAGAAAATAATCGCTATGTGGGGAGCATTCACCAGAAAATAATTGTTATGTGGGGAGCATTCACCAGAAAAAAATCGTTATGTGGGGAGCATTCACCAGAAAATAATTGCTATGTGGGGATCATTCATCAGAAAATAATTGCTATGTGCGCAACATTCACCAGAAAATAATCGCAATGTGGGGAGCATTCACCAGAAAATAATCGCTATGTGGGGAGCATTCACCAGAAAATAATCGCTATGTGGGGAGAAGTCACCAGAAAATAATCGTTATGTGGGGAGCATTCACCAGAAAATAATCGTTATGTGGGGAGCATTCACCAGAAAGTAATTGCTATGTGCGCAGCATTCACCAGAAAATTGTTGTTATGTGGGGAGCATTCACCAGAAAATAATCGCAATGCGGGGAGCAGTCACCAGAAAATAATCGCTATGTGGGGAGTATTCACCAGAATATAATCGCTATGTGGGGAGTATTCACCAGAATATAATCGCTATGTGGGGAGCATTCACCAGAAAATAATCGCTATGTGCGCAGCATTCACCAGAAAATAATCGCTATGTGGGGAGCATTGACCAGAAAATAATTGCAATGTGGGGAGCATTGACCAGAAAATAATCGCTATGTGGGGAGCAGTCACCAGAAAATAATTGCTATGTGGGGATCATTCACCAGAAAATAATTGCTAGGTGCGCAACATTCACCAGAAAATAATCGCAATGTGGGGAGCATTCATCAGAAAATAATCGCAATTTGGGGGGAGCATTCACCAGACAATAATCGCTATGTGGGGATCATTCACCAGAAAATAATCGCTATGTGCGCAGCATTCACCAGAAAATAATTGTTATATGGGGAGCATTCACCAGAAAATAATCGCTATGTGGGGAGTATTCACCAGAATATAATCGCTATGTGGGGAGCATTCACCAGAAAATAATCGCTATGTGGGGAGCTGTCACGGACGGTTGCGGGGACGCAGGCGCGTCCTGGAACCGCCCGTGAAGAAAAGAACGATCGCACTCGATTCCTGCATCGATTGCGCCTCAGATCAATAGAACCAAGATTTGACGTGTAGTATCCCTATGCCTAGGGACAGCTGAGGGATCTGTCTTAGCTGAAGTGACAGCCTGGGGGGAAGGTGTTAATTAGCTTGGACATATTCCCTGTGGAAGGCACAATTCCCCTTTTGGTTCTGGGAACCAGGTGACACTTAGCTGATCTCATGGAGATGTTAATTAACCAAAGGATTCCTAGGTACAGCCAGGCAGGCTACGAATCCACGGGAGGTCTTGACACTTTGCTCCCTAGTAAAGATCAAAGGAAAGTCAGCTGTTAGCAGCTAGAACACCTCCTGAATTAACCTGAGGCTCATGGCATAATCCATAACTTCCCAGATCTGTAATATTTCTGGGGTTCCTGAGATGGCAGCTTCGCCAAACGTGGGGGAAGTGTAGCATGAGCCCCGGTGCTGGTTCTGTGGAAGTTTCAGAACATTCTGAGGTAAGGACTGCCAGTTATGCAGTTTGAAAATGCCCTGATGATACCACAGAGGTCCCACCCCTCATGTCTGGTATCAGGGCGCTGGGTAAATCGAGACAGACCTGAAAATGTTAATAAATCTGCCCTGACCTGTACGGTTCTGTGAGATAGAGCCCATATATGGGTAGATATGATTTCTAGCCCCCAGGATAAGGGGAGGGCTCATCTCATCTTCTAAGGGGGTGTATGGCTCCCCGCCCTCACTCCCTCCTACTGAAGCAGCGGCATAAGAATGGCTGAGGACCCAAACTCAGTGTCCTTCAGACTGAAACATCTTGCACTCATCAGATGCCAGCTTGAGGATATGCTGGCATCCACCTGGTCTGAACTCTGAACTTTGATTGAAATCCAGAACTGATTTTTCCCACAAAAAGGACATCTTTCCAGGAACTAAGTATTTTTCTCCCTTCTTTTATTTTTTATACTGGCTATTACTGTTTTAATAATTGTTGATTTTAATAATTGTCTGTATATATTAATTATTTATATTGCGTGAATAAACGACTTTCTCCAAGTCATTCACTGTCTGCTACCCTGCTTATCAGCACACACAGAACTGATCCCGGGTCTCTGAAGATACGCTACTGTTTGTTTGTTGTTGGCTAGACAGAATATTGTGTGTTTAACCGTTTTATTCGCAGGATTAGTCAGTTAATGGGCTCCACGGTCCCATGGTAACCGCGGTGGTGGCAGTTTACTCTGAACCAGTAGGTGACGTTGTAATTACCCGTGTCTCACAGGCTCCCTTCTGAGTTGTCTGCGGCTAATTCTTAACGGTTCCTGCGCATTGACTGCGACCAGAGTTCGCACGATCTGTGCGCTGGCACCGTTTAGAAGGCTAAGTGCGGTCAGCCACTAGGGCTCCTGTGACAGGAGCATTCACCAGAAAATAATTGCAATGTGGGGAGCATTGACCAGAAAATGATCGCTATGTGGGGAGCAGTCACCAGAAAATAATTGCTATGTGGGGAGCATTCACCAGAATATAATCGCTATGTGGGGAGCATTCACCAGAAAATAATCGATATGTGCGCAGCATTCACCAGAAAATAATCGCTTTGTGGGGAGCATTGACCAGAAAATAATCGTAATGTGGGGAGCATTGACCAGAAAATAATCGCTATGTGGGGAGCAGTCACCAGAAAATAATCTCTATGTGGGGAGCATTCACCAGAATATAATCGCTATGTGGGGAGCATTCACCAGAAAATAATCGCAATGTGGGGAGCATTGACCAGAAAATAATCGCTATGTGGGGAGCAGTCACCAGAAAATAATCGCTATGTGGGGAGCATTCACCAGAAAATAATTGTTATGTGGGGAGCATTCACCAGAAAAAAATCGTTATGTGGGGAGCATTCACCAGAAAATAATTGCTATGTGGGGATCATTCACCAGAAAATAATTGCTATGTGCGCAACATTCACCAGAAAATAATCGCAATGTGGGGAGCATTCATCAGAAAATAATCGCAATTTGGGGGGAGCATTCACCAGACAATAATCGCTATGTGGGGATCATTCACCAGAAAATAATCGCTATGTGCGCAGCATTCACCAGAAAATAATTGTTATGTGGGGAGCATTCACCAGAAAATAATCGCTATGTGGGGAGTATTCACCAGAATATAATCGCTATGTGGGGAGCATTCACAAGAAAATAATCGCTATGTGGGGAGCATTCACCAGAAAATAATTGCAATGTGGGGAGCATTGACCAGAAAATGATCGCTATGTGGGGAGCAGTCACCAGAAAATAATTGCTATGTAGGGAGCATTCACCAGAATATAATCGCTATGTGGGGAGCATTCACCAGAAAATAATCGATATGTGCACAGCATTCACCAGAAAATAATCGCTTTGTGGGGAGCATTGACCAGAAAATAATCGTAATGTGGGGAGCATTGACCAGAAAATAATCGCTATGTGGGGAGCAGTCACCAGAAAATAATCTCTATGTGGGGAGCATTCACCAGAAAATAATTGTTATGTGGGGAGCATTCACCAGAAAAAAATCGTTATGTGGGGAGCATTCACCAGAAAATAATTGCTATGTGGGGATCATTCACCAGAAAATAATTGCTATGTGCGCAACATTCACCAGAAAATAATCGCAATGTGGGGAGCATTCACCAGAAAATAATCGCTATTTGGGAAGCATTCACCAGAAAATAATCGCTATGTGGGGAGAAGTCACCAGAAAATAATCGTTATGTGGGGAGCATTCACCAGAAAATAATCGTTATGTGGGGAGCATTCACCAGAAAGTAATCGCTATGTGGGGAGTATTCACCAGAATATAATCGCTATGTGGGGAGTATTCACCAGAATATAATCGCTATGTGGGGAGCATTCACCAGAAAATAATCGCTATGTGCGCAGCATTCATCAGAAAATAATCGCTATGTGGGGAGCATTCACCAGAAAATAATTGTTATGTGGGGAGCATTCACCAGAAAAAAATCGTTATGTGGGGAGCATTCACCAGAAAATAATTGCTATGTGGGGATCATTCATCAGAAAATAATTGCTATGTGCGCAACATTCACCAGAAAATAATCGCAATGTGGGGAGCATTCACCAGAAAATAATCGCTATGTGGGGAGCATTCACCAGAAAATAATCGCTATGTGGGGAGAAGTCACCAGAAAATAATCGTTATGTGGGGAGCATTCACCAGAAAATAATCGTTATGTGGGGAGCATTCACCAGAAAGTAATTGCTATGTGCGCAGCATTCACCAGAAAATTGTTGTTATGTGGGGAGCATTCACCAGAAAATAATCGCAATGCGGGGAGCAGTCACCAGAAAATAATCGCTATGTGGGGAGTATTCACCAGAATATAATCGCTATGTGGGGAGTATTCACCAGAATATAATCGCTATGTGGGGAGCATTCACCAGAAAATAATCGCTATGTGCGCAGTATTCACCAGAAAATAATCGCTATGTGGGGAGCATTGACCAGAAAATAATTGCAATGTGGGGAGCATTGACCAGAAAATAATCGCTATGTGGGGAGCAGTCACCAGAAAATAATCGCTATGTGGGGAGCATTTACCAGAATATAATCGCTATGTGGGGAGCATTCACCAAAAAATAATCGCTATGTGCGCAGTATTCACCAGAAAATAATCGCTATGTGGGGAGCATTGACCAGAAAATAATCGCAATGTGGGGAGCATTGACCAGAAAATAATTGCTATGTGGGGAGCAGTCACCAGAAAATATCGCTATGTGGGGAGCATTTACCAGAAAATAATTGTTATGTGGGGAGCATTCACCAGAAAAAAATCGTTATGTGGGGAGCATTTACCAGAAAATAATTGCTATGTGGGGATCATTCACCAGAAAATAATTGCTATGTGCGCAACATTCACTAGAAAATAATCTCAATGTGGGGAGCATTCACCAGAAAATAATCGCAATTTGGGGGAAGCATTCACCAGAAAATAATCGCTATGTGCGCAGCATTCACCAGAAAATAATCGCTATGTGGGGAGCATTCACCAGAAAATAATTGCTATGTGCGCAGCATTCACCAGAAAATAATCGCAATGTGGGGAGCATTCACCAGAAAATAATCGCTATGTGGGGATCATTCACCAGAAAATAATCGCTTTGTGTGCAGCATTCACCAGAAAATAATCGCAATTTGGGGGGAGCATTCACCAGACAATAATTGCTATGTGAGGAGCATTCACCAGACAATAATCGCTATGTGGGGAGCATTCACCAGAAAATAATCGCTATGTGGGGAGCATTCACCAGAAAATAATCGCTGTGTGGGGAGCAGTCACCAGAAAATAATCGCTATGTGGGGAGCATTCACCAGAAAATAATCGTTATGTGGGGAGCATTCACCAGAAAACAATCGTTATGTGGGGAGCATTCACCAGAAAATAATCACTATGTGGGGAGCATTCACCAGAAAATAATCGCTATTTGGGGGGAGCATTCACCAGACAATAATCGCTATGTGGGGAGCATTCACCAGAAAATAATCGCAATGTGGGGAGCATTCACCAGAAAATTATCGCTATGTGAGGAGAAGTCACCAGAAAATAATCGTTGTGTGGGGAGCATTCACCAGAAAATAATTGCTATGTGCGCAGTATTCACCAGAAAATAGTTGTTATGTGGGGAGCATTCACCAGAAAATAATCGCAATGTGGGGAGCAGTCACCAGAAAATAATCGCTATGTGGGGAGTATTCACCAGAATATAATCGCTATGTGGGGAGTATTCACCAGAATATAATCGCCATGTGGGGAGTATTAACCAGAATATAATCGCTATGTGGGGAGCATTCACCAGAAAATAATCGCTATGTGCGCAGCATTCACCAGAAAACAGTCGCTATGTGGGGAGCATTGACCAGAAAATAATTGCAATGTGGGGAGCATTGACCCGAAAATAATCGCTATGTGGGGAGCAGTCACCAGAAAATAATCGCTATGTGGGGAGCATTCACCAGAAAAAAATCGTTATGTGGGGAGCATTCACCAGAAAATAATCGCTATGTGGGGAGCATTCACCAGAAAATAATTGCTATGTGGGGATCATTCACCAGAAAATAATCGCTTTGTGTGCAGCATTCCCCAGAAAATAATCGCTATGTGGGGAGCATTCACCAGAAAATAATCGCTATGTGGGGATCATTCACCAGAAAATAATCGCTTTGTGTGCAGCATTCACCAGAAAATAATCGCAATTTGGGGGGAGCATTCACCAGACAATAATTGCTATGTGAGGAGCATTCACCAGACAATAATCGCTATGTGGGGAGCATTCACCAGAAAATAATCGCTATGTGGGGAGCATTCACCAGAAAATAATCGCTGTGTGGGGAGCAGTCACCAGAAAATAATCGCTATGTGGGGAGCATTCACCAGAAAATAATCGTTATGTGGGGAGCATTCACCAGAAAATAATCGTTATGTGGGGAGCATTCACCAGAAAATAATCACTATGTGGGGAGCATTCACCAGAAAATAATCGCTATTTGGGGGGAGCATTCACCAGACAATAATCGCTATGTGGGGAGCATTCACCAGAAAGTAATCGCTATGTGGGGAGCATTCACCAGAAAACACTCCCAATGTGGGGAGCATTCACCTTATAATAATCACAATGTGGGGAGCATTCACCAGAGAATATTTGCTATGTGCGCAGCATTCACCAGAAAATAATCGCAATGTGGGGAGCATTCACCAGACAATAATCGCTATGTGGGGAGCAGTCACCAGAAAATAATCACTATGTGGGGAGCATTCACCAGAAAATAATCGTTATGTGGGGAGCATTCACCAGAAAATAATCGCTATGTGGGGAGCATTCACCAGAAAATAATCGCTATGTGGGGAGCATTGACCAGAAAATAATTGCAATGTGGGGAGCATTGACCAGAAAATAATCGCTATGTGGGGAGCAGTCACCAGAAAATAATCGCTATGTGGGGAGCATTCACCAGAAAATAATCGTTATGTGGGGAGCATTCACCAGAAAATAATTGCTATGTGGGGAGCATTCACCAGAAAATAATTGCTATGTGGGGATCATTCACCAGAAAATAATTGCTATGTGGGGATCATTCACCAGAAAATAATCGCTTTGTGCGCAGCATTCACCAGAAAATAATCGCTATGTGGGGAGCATTCACCAGAAAATAATCGCAATGTGGGGAGCATCCACCAGAAAATAATCGCAATGTGGGGAGCATTCACCAGAAAATAATCGCAATTTGTGGGGAGCATTCACCAGAAAATAATCGCTATGTGGGGAGCATTCACCAGACAATAATCGCTATGTGGGGAGCATTCACCAGACAATAATCGCTATGTGGGGAGCATTCACCAGAAAATAATTGCTATGTGGGGAGCATTCACCAGAAAATAATCGCTATGTGGGGAGCAGTCACCAGAAAATAATCGCTATGTGGGGAGCATTCACCAGAAAATAATCGTCATGTGGGGAGCATTCACCAGCAAATAATCGTTATGTGGGGAGCATTCACCAGAAAATAATCGCTATGTGGGGAGCATTCACCAGAAAATAATCGCTATTTGGGGGAGCATTCACCAGACAATAATCGCTATGTGGGGAGCATTCACCAGAAAATAATCGCTATGTCGGGAGCATTCACCAGAAAACAATCGCAATGTGGGGAGCATTCACCAGATAATAATCACAATGTGGGGAGCATTCACCAGAAAATATTTGCTATGTGGGGAGCATTCACCAGAAAATAATCGCAATGTGGGGAGCATTCACCAGACAAAAATCGCAATGTGGGGAGCATTCACCAGAAAATAATCGCAATGTGGGGAACATTGACCAGAGAATATTCGCTATGTGGGGAGCATTCACCAGAAAAGAATCGCAATGTGGAAAGCATTCATCAGAAAAGAATCGCAATGTGGGGAGCATTCGCCAGAAAATATTCGCAATGTGGGGAGCATTCACCAGAAAATAATCGCAATTTGGGGGGAGCATTCACCAGAAAATAATCGCTATGTGGGGAGCATTCACCAGAAAATAATCGCAATGTGGGGAGCATTCACCAGAAAATAATCGCAATGTGGAGAACATTCACCAGAAAATTATCGCTATGTGGGGAGCATTCACCAGAAAATAATCGTTATGTGGGGATCATTCACCAGAAAATAATCGCTATGTGGGGAGCATTCACCAGAAAATAATTGCTATGTGGGGATCATTCACCAGAAAATAATCGCTATGTGCGCAGCATTCACCAGAAAATAATCGCTATGTGGGGAGCATTCACCAGAAAATAATCGCTATGTGGGGAGCATTCACCAGAAAATAATCGCTATGTGGGGAGCAGTCACCAGAAAATAATCGCTATGTGGGGAGCATTCACCAGAAAATAACCGTTATGTGGGGAGCATTCACCAGAAAATAATCGTTATGTGGGGAGCATTCACCAGAAAATAATCGCTATGTGGGGAGCATTCACCAGAAAATAATCGCTATGTGCGCAGCATTCACCAGAAAATAATCGCTATGTGGGGAGCATTCACCAGAAAATAATCGCTATGTGCATAGCATGCACCAGAAAATAATCACAATGTAGGGAGCATCCACCAGAAAATAATTGCAATGTGGGGAGCATTCACCAGAAAATAATCGCAATTTGTGGGGAGCATTCACCAGAAAATAATCGCAATTTGGGGGGAGCATTCACCAGACAATAATCGCTATGTGGGGAGCATTCACCAGACAATAATCGCTATGTGGGGAGCATTCACCAGACAATAATCGCAATGTGGGGAGCATTCACTAGAAAATAATCGCAATGTGGGGAGCATTCACCAGAAAATAATCACAATGTGTGGAGCATTCACCAAAAAATAATCGCTATGTCGGGAGCATTCACCAGAAAACAATCTTAATGTGGGGAGCATTCACCAGAAAATATTCGCTATGTGGGGAGCATTCACCAGAAAATAATCGCAATGTGGAAAGCATTCATCAGAAAAGAATCGCAATGTGGGGAGCATTCACCAAAAAATAATCGCAATGTGGGGAGCATTCACCAGAAAATAATTGCTATGTGGGGAGCATTCACCAGAAAATATTTGCTATGTGGGGAGCATTCACCAGAAAATAATCGCAATGTGGGGAGCATTCACCAAAAAATAATCGCAATGTGGGGAGCATTCACCAGAAAATATTCGCTATATGGGAAGCATTCACCAGAAAATAATCGCAAAGTGGGAAGCATTCATCCGAAAATAATCGCTATGTGGGGTGCATTCACCAGAAAATAATTGCAATGTGGGGAGCATTCACCAGAAAATAATAATTCACCCCCCCCCCCCTCCCACACACACACACACACCTCCGTCCACATCAGCCAGCAGCACCAGGCACATCATTAATATATACTTACAATGCTGCACCTTGCGTGGGGTCGGGTTACGGGTCGGGTCCGTTCTCCTCCTCGGGAGGCCTCCGGCTCCAGTCCAGACAGTCGCAGGCTCGCAGCACACTGTCTGAGCTGAGGATAGGCAGCCAGTCCGCGGTCCGCCCCCTTCCGTCGCTGGCTGGCCGGTCCCTCCGTCACTCCCTCCTTCTTCCTTCCTGGCTGGCCTGAAGCCAGAACTATAGAGTAACTTTCGGGCCCTGGCCGCCCAGGGAGTATCAATGCGCCACGTGGTCCCCCTCCTCACACCAGGCACCTTATCAGATGAGGGGGGCCTGGGGGCGGCCCGCTTTTCTACAATTATCGGGGGGGGGGGGGGGGGGGGGCCGGACTGGGCATGGTATAATTGAAAAAAAAAAGTCCTCTGAGGTACAAGCCCCCAATGGCGTTCGGCTGTCACGGGCCCCATAGCAACCGCTATGGTTGCTAAACTGATTGCTACGCCCCTGCATCCTTTTTATCTAAGGTTGTGGTTGGTGTGATGCAGTTGCAACAAGTCCTTCAGGTTTCCAGGGCCCAGATTGTGCAAGGATTTGAATGTCAATAAGCCAATCTTAAACAGAATTCTCTATTTTATTGGCCGCGCCAATCGCCTGGCGACAGCTCTGACTGGCGACGGTTCGGGGCGCGCGCGTTATACACACGGGGGACCTGTCGCCGCAACACGTGCGTGCCACGTGGTTGCGGTGACATTTGTAACCCATGTGTATGAGCCATAACACAGTAGAGGAATGATAGCTGAGTGAGTTGTGCGCCCCCTCCTACACTGCGCCCTGAGGCTGGAGGCTCTCTCGCCTTTGCCTCGGCTGGCTCTGAGCTGCAGCCATAGTATTAGCTGCAGACCGGGCACTTGATGGCTCCACCCACTTCCATAAACATAGGAGCATCTCCAGATGTCTTGACAACAGAGAGGTCTACGCACGCTGGCAAGCGATAGTAACTTGTCTTCTGATGCTGTTGTGGCTTTGGGTCTGCAAGATCTCCAGACCTCCTGCAGATGTTCCCCAAGTTTCTGAGTGTTTTTTTTTATGGTGAAGGAAACTGTGCCCACTGACATCATGACATTCTTGGCTATTTCTCTCCAGAAAAGACCTCCATAATTAAGGGTTATGATGGTGTGGGGCATATTCACTAAATATCAGTAAGATTGCCATGTGTAGACAATTTCAGTTACTTATGCAGATCATGTAGCAGGTGTGGTGTTATACGCACAACCCATGTTACCTGGGTAACACTCTCATTGCTGGGGTAACGCGCACTACATAAGTAGTGTCGGTCACTTTACTCTAGCAAAGTGAGCATAAGTGCAGATAAAGCGGATAAGGAGAAATAAATCATGAGATAAACACGTAAGGAGTTATATTCCAAAAAATACTGTAAATTGTACATGTGCTGGGAGTGTACGTAAAGTTTATCCTCATTTATGCAAACTGTAACGTGCATGATGCAGATGGTGCATTGTACAAGCAACATATGGCTTTGTCAGCATAATTACATATTATATACATTTACCGCTGTTTTTGTGTATATACCCCCGGAGAGTAAATTCATGAGGTAAATGGATAAGCTGAGATAAATCATAAGATAAACAAATAAAGGTGTTGATTCACAAAACTCCATTAAACTGTGTTGCACACATAGCACGCTTCAATTTGTTTTTTAGAGAGATTGCAAAAATATACCCCTTATTTACTAATGCTTGGAAGAGAGCACACTGTAATCTTACCCGTACAAACACCAGGAAGTTCGCATGTGCTGTGCAATTAACACAAGCAACGTTACTTGGGTGATATGCGCATTACTATGGTAACATGGGACACGCTACTTACACAAGTAGACCAGATAACATGGGCTGCACTAATTGCGCTTTATCCCTGGTGGTAGATAGATCATGTGACTATGTGGTGCATAATAATAATCTGGATACTGTAAATAATACCAGAGAGGTCATCATTTACTGTATCTTATCTTGTAAAAATTATATAGAGTTGCTTAAAGGACATCCGAGGTGAAACAAAAGTGATGAGATAATCAATTGTATCTATCCTCCTTCTCCTAAAAATGACTTTTTTTTAGATATCTCACAGTTTTATTTTAGTTTTAAAGGACCACTATCGTGAAAAAAGTAGGCAGTTAAAATCTGACAGAACCAACAGGTTTGGTGCAAGTCCATCTCCTCATGGGGAATTCTCAGGGTTTTCTTTGTTTTCACAGCATTTCCTGAGCAGCAGTTTAACTGCCAAAATAGTAATATACCAGCCAGCCTCCCTACTCACTTGAACGCTATCTTGTCAGTTAGACTTTGCAACTGCTGTTCAGCAAATGCTGTTGAAAACAAAGAAAACCATGGGAATCCCCCATGAAGAGATGGACTAGCCCAAAACCTGTCGGTCCTGTCAGATTTTAACTGCCTTCTTTTTTCGTGATAGTGGTCCTTTACATCTAGTTTTTACGATTTCATTGTCTCTGCTCAATGACACCATCATTGCAGTATGCCAGAGCTTAAAGAGAGTCTGAAGCGAGAATAAATCTCGCTTCAGACTTCATAGTTAGCAGGGGCATGTGTGCCCCTGCTAAACCGCCGCTATCGCGCCGCTAAACGGGGGTCCCTTCACCCCCAAATCCCCTCGGTGCAGCGGGGGAGCGCTTCCTGGTTGGGGCAGGGCTAACTGCCGCAGCCCTGCCCCACACGCGTCTGTCAGCACGTATCTCCACCTCTCCCCCTCCCCTCTCAGTCTTCCTTCACTGAGAGGGGCGGGGGAGAGGCGGCGATGCACCGCTGATAGACGCGACTGGAGGCAGGGCTGCAGCCGTTAGCCCTGCCTCCAGGAACAACCAAGTCTGCGACCAAGTCTTGCGGGGGTGGGTTTGGGGGTGAAGGGACCCCCGTTTAGCGGCGCAATAGCGGCGGTTTAGCAGGGGCACACATGCCCCTGCTAACTATGAGCTCTGAAGCGAGATTTATTCTCTTTAAATCTATGAACTATTAACCCATTTTATCTCTTTCCTGCTCTCAGAGGCCATTTACTGACTGGAAAGTGTGTTATGGCTGTAATTACTTATCATTGAGGGTTATGCTATAGTCCGACCCAGTCCTCACCTGGACAGAAACTGTCACTTGCATACCTGATGTTTAACTCTTTCAGGCAGAGAAAGAAAAAAAAGGAACACAGCATAGACATTTGTGTGCTTGGCACAGTACATACACCTGTCTATCTCATCATGTCATGTTGTCCTTTAAGGTCCCAATTGGAGCCTTAAATGTAACCCGGTTTAAAAAAAAAAAGGCAGATACTCACCTAAGGAGAGGGAAGGCTCGGTCCTAATGAGCCATCCCCCTCCTCTCCCGGTGCCCCCGGTGCTGCGCTGGCTCCTCCGTACGTATCCCCCGCCGAGGGGACTTCGGAAGTCTTCAGGAGCCGAGTCCTCCCGAAGACAGGCGGCGCACACGCGAGTGCGTCATAGAGGGCGCGCGCGAGTGCGCAGTGTAGAGCGGCACGTATTCGGGAGCACTCGGGCTCCCGAAGCATTTCCGAAGCCTCCCTTCAGCCGAGAGACAGTGGTATTTGACCGAAAAGGTTGAATACCGCTGCGGGGGAGCCAGGACAGCAGCGGGCACCGGGAAAGGAGAGGGGATGCTCTATGGGACCCAGAGCCTCCCTCTCCTTAGGTGAGTATCTGACTTTTAAAAAAAAAATAATGATTCCCATTAGCTTTAAAGCCAATGTAAAGCACATAAAAAACAAAGCAAAAAAAACCACATGAGCTGCTTAAGTTTTTAAGTCACACAATGTTGCTGTCACTACCGCCGCTCCAGCGCCTCTGATACCGGTTATTTTTATCCTCAGAGATTGGGTCTGTGATGGCAAAGATGTCTGTGACCTTTCCTTCACTTCCCAGTCATCTCACAACACGCAGGTCACTCAGGTCGCTCTCCCACACAGCGTGAGCACTGAGAGCACGGCTCAGAGGGTTGGAGAAAGGGGTGGATGGGAGCTGATGTGGACGGGCGTGAAATAGAGCCCTAGAAATCATCTCTGCCTCTTTCTACCCCATAGCCATATTTGACTGAAGTGGTTGATTACTTTGTGGGGCAATTTCGGGTGCAGGGGTGCTCCCTCTGACCATATATTGGGACAGTGTTGCATGTGTCCCTTCACAGTGTTAAATATTTTTTAAAAAGGCTGAACATTTACTTTAAGGTGCCTATTCACTTAATCATTCTGGTCAAATCTGATAGCTATCGATGCCGCAACATGGCTGCCCGATTGTAAATTAGATCGATTTCTGGCTGAAAACTATTGATGGCTCCAGATGGAGAGATCTCGCTTGAAAGGGGGCAGTCGGATGAGAGGTGGAGAATTTTGGGACAACCGACAGACCCCTTTTAGGTCTGCTCCCTTCTAAAATGTGCTCTCCCTGGGCCCATGCAGAGTGTTGGCCCCAAAACACACACATCACCAGTGCTCCTCCCTGTGCCCCTTTCCATCCCCACCAGGGCTTCTTTAGCCCATAAACTGGCAGCATGTACGTTAGGTGACTATATTTGTAGAACTATTACATTTAATTACTAATATAAAATATGATCAACTCACAACATTATCCAGTACTATTGTCTATGTTTTTTTTTTAACTGTGTTGCATACAAGAAGGTGCAACCAAATGCAGTTGATTTATGAATGTTTTAGGCTTCGTTTAAAGAGAGTCTGAAGCGAGAATAGATCTCGCTTCAGACCTCATAGCTAGCAGGGGCATGCGTGCCCCTGCTAAAACGCCGCTATAGCGCGGCTTAACGGGGGTCCCTGTCCCCCCAAACCCCCTCCGAGCAGCGGGGGAGCGCTTCCTGGTTGGGGCAGGGCTAACCGCCGCAGCCCTGCCCCATGCGCGTCTGTCAGACGCGTACCTCCGCCTCTCCCCCGCCCCTCTCAGTCTTCCTTCACTGAGAGGGGCGGGGGAGAGGCGGCGATGCGCGTCTGATAGACGCGACTGGAGGCAGGGCTGCAGCCGTTAGCCCTGCCTCCAGGAAGATCAGCTCCAGCGACCTTTTTCCGACCCAGGTTTGCGGGGGGTGGGTTGGGGGTGAAGGGACCCCCGTTAAGCCGCGGGATAGCGGCGTTTTAGCAGGGGCACGCGTGCCCCTGCTATATATAAGACCTGAAGCGAGATTTAGTCTCGCTTCAGTGTCTCTTTAACAGATGTGTTTGCTATGATTCATTTTTAATGTAGTTTCGGTGTCCTTATTTCACTCTGGATGCAGCAAAGAACTGGTCAGGAAGCACAGATGAGGAAGATGTGGATTAAAAGGCAGTAAGCTGGGAATCAGATTCTCATGGAGCATGTCACGCTACTGCAGTGTATCACAAAGCTCACTGCATGCTAGCTGTGTTCTGTTCAGCTCACTGACAAGGAAATACAAGGACGGATTTTAATTACCACAAAAATTAGAGCTTAAAAATGTAATGCAGGGGAAGGAATTGTTCACATCTTATGCTCTGCTGCACGCTAAACGTACTACCACTATTATATGCAATTTAGTACATATCATTTTGCAAAAAGGGTTACCAAAGGGTATTACTATTATTATTATTTTTTGTTGTGGTTAACATTTTTATTATTACACATCATTGACATGGACTGCCCTGTCCTGTGCATTAAAGGAAACCTGTAATGATTTAATAAAAATTAAAAAAAAGAGTCACTTACCTGGGGCTTCTGCCAGCCCACTGTAACCGCCCTGTGCCTGCGCCGGTAGTCAACGATCCTCCGGTCCCCCGTCGTGGCTCAGTTTCACTTTTGTCAACTTGCAAGTCAACAGTCTCTGCGCCTGCATGGCCCTGGGCATGCGCTTCCTCGTTCGCGCTCCTGTCGCCGGGAACATCCTGCGCAGCCACAGTAGAGATTTTCTTGTACTGCGCCTGTGCAGGAGGCTCCCGGTTATGAAGCCCCAGGTAAGTGAAACTTTTTTTTATTCTAATCATTATAGGTTTCCTTTAAAGTGAGGATCCAGGATCAAAAGTAAAGCCACCCCTACATAGTGCGCTGATATTGCCCTGATTTGCTACACTCATGCCATTTTATAAACAGAGGCTTTTAATCCTTTAGCAGCCAAATAAAGTAAACCTTTATTTGGCTGCAGAGCGGAATTTCTCCTGCCCCTGGGAAGTGTGCCTTCCCCAGCCTGGCAGGCTATGCAGAGTATGCAACAGGTAGATTTTATAGTTAGTTGTCTGGGCAGCTGGATCGGCTTCTTCTCTCCTCCATCGCGGCGGCGATGTTACCTCGAAGTCTTCTCGGTTCTGATCACATGATATGACGTGATCGGGATCCAGGAGAACATGTCAACGTTACAGTGCCACCCTGTGGTGGGAGAGGGGTGATGGAAGAGTCTCATCCATCTCTTCCATCATCAGTCTTCCATTACCGGGTGGTGCTGTAACACTGACATGTTTCCTGGATCCCTATCATATGTCATATCATATGATCAGATGTGATCGGGACCCAGAAGACCTGTCAGAAGTTCATAGCCACCGGTGGAGGAAGAGAAGAAGCTGTTCAGAGCAGGTAACTATAACTGCTTCCTGCCGGCGCACCTTTCGCTGCACTAGGCAGCCAAACAAGGAAAAAAATTGTTTCAAGCTGCTAATGAGTGTAACATCACAGGATTGAGACTGCAATATTTATACCCACCACACGATGGCAACCTGACCCCTCTTTCAGAGCTAAAGGAAGTGGACAAAGGGGGGGATGGGGAGGACAAGAGGAAGAGAGAGAACAAAGGAGAGAGGGGGGAGGACAAAGGAGAGAGGCTGGAAAGACATGTGGATCTCTCTGTCCCAGCCTCTGCGTAAGTGATCTTCGTGTGGTTCAGAGGAACGGACCAGGGCAGAAAGAGGAGTACAATCAGGCTCCAATTGATGCGATGAAGCCAGGATAGCAGGAGTTGGATTCGAAACAAGCCACCAGCGACCAGACAGGAGGAATAGTCTCACCCAGCCCAGAGGACAAGCCATTCCTGAGGGTTGCTTGCTGCAGCGACGAGACGGGTGAGAGGCCTGTGACCACAGTACTTTGGGTTTAATTGTGCCTTCGCCTGGCGAGCGAGAAGGGGCCCCTGCCCCTCTCATCTCAGAGTCCTTTGGAGAGCTGGTCGTGCCATGTGGATTACAAATACCTTCTCTTGAAGGTCTGAGTGCTCCAACTTTAACTTGAATGGGCCCCATCGCTAGCAGACTTTATAGCAGTTTCACCACTGGCCAGTGGTTGGTCAGGGTTTGAAATGTTTTAGCTAAGTGCAGTAGCTAGTTGCACCTACTCTACTATTTGTGTGAATTGCATATAACTGTTTGCCTGTTTGATTGTTAAGAATTGTACTAGGAGATCAAATGGAAGTCCGCACCACCTCCTTAGGGTAAATCTTGTTTTATTAGTATCAAAAACCTGGCAACATGAAGAAGGGCAGGAGCCCGAAACAGCGGACTGTCTTGCCTATTGGTTCTTTTTCATGTGTTTTTGATACTAATAATTTCTGCTTCACTAACCCATTGTCACTAAGCTGTTGCTTTTATTTGATGCCATTGTACCCCTATACCATTGTGAATCCTGTTTGCCCACACCCTTCTCATAGGGCATCTTGTCTGCCCCTAATGAAACCCCTTATAGTTATTGGTGTGTCGGAGTATTAAAGGGTCCTTTCACAGGACGTGTCATCACTGGGGACAGTAGGAGAACCCAACTCTTACAGCAGCTCCTGTGGGAGTCAGTGCTACACGTGGGGACTCGTCCGGGATTCTAACCTAGCCCCTAGAGTGATGACTGCGCTAGGAACAACGAGCCAGGCCAGTAAAATGGACCCAGTCACTGCTGCCCGCTGGTGTGAAGAAGAAAATGGTAGACTACAGTTCAGTGTGGTGATGGATATACCTGCTGATGGATGGACAGAGAATCAAATAGATAAAGCTATTACAGCCCTAGCACTTGATCGTCGGGTGTTCGTCTTAGACACACGGACTGATCTGGAGATCTCTCACACATATGCCCTGCTAGAAGTGAAAAAAGGCCTTCCCACTTGCTTCCAGAACACAATCTTACAGCTAACGGATGACATCAAAGTTCAGTTGATCCGACCAAGTCCCTCAACCACTCAGACAGTTCCAGTGAAATGCCACCAAGTAAAAGAGAGGTCTTCTCAGCCTCTGTTGACTCTATGCCCACCACCCCAGGATATCCACCCGCTTCCTTCTACACTAATATGGGAAAACTGATGGAAAATTTGGTGACAAATTCATTCCAACCTATCAGTTATGGGTACAGAAAACTGAGGGTTTGTTCTGATAACTGTCCCATCCGGGGAAGATGACTTTGAGACCTGGATAGACCAGGCTGCACAGGCCTTAGATGAGTGGGAGGTCTCAGATACAGTCAAGCGACAGAGGATTGTAGAGAGTGTACGTGCCCCTGCTTCAGATGTTGTCCGGAATCTTAAAAGAGACCAGCCAGGTTGCACTGCTACAGAGTGTCTGGATGCCCTTCGTGAAGTTTTTGGGCAGATAGAAAGTTGTGCTGACTTGATACATCGGTTTGGACATACCTACCAAGAGGAAGGGGAACGCCTATCCACCTTTGTCACTCACCTGGACAAGATTCTACACCAAGTAAACCTAAAAAAAGGAATGACACAAGACAATGCAAGTGAGGCTTTATTGACTCAGATCCTAAAAGGTGCACAACCTTTAGACCCTATAATGCTGAAAATTCAAATGAGAGACCGAAGTGACCTTTTCACCTACTCAAAACTGATTAAGGCCATTCGAGAGGAAGAGACACTGTTGTCCGCTAAGTCCCAGAAAATGACCACCTCTGCTGGTTCTGGGCGAAGTAGTGGTAGTGCATCTGTGTACTTAGCACGAACCCCCTTTGAAGCTTTGGGAGAGATGGACAGTAAGACCCCTTCTACTGCTGAGGCCCTCACTCAGGCGATAACCCAGATGGTGCAGTCAAATTCCACTTTACAACAAGCTTTTACTGAGATTCAGAGGTCGATGATGCAAGTGATAGAGACTCAGGCAGGGATGCAACAGTCCATGGCTGATCTGCAGAGAGCTATTGCACACCCTACCCCAGAGGGCCCACAGCTATCCAGAGGAGGACCCCTCAAGAGTAGAAGATATTCAGCAGGAGTAGAGTGCTTTAATTGTGGGCAAACTGGACATTACTGAGCCCAAAGCCAAAAACCCCGGCACTCTCGGACCTTAACAGAGGAAGTGCACCAGGCACTACAGGATCTTTTACCTGCCAAGCCGGCGGAAAATTTCAGAGGGCCCCGGTGAGGGGGCAAGCCGGGAGCCCACTTGCTTCAAACAGCTCCAGCCCACACCAAAAGGCTGACTGGGAAATCGTACAGGAACCCTTGAGTAGGACATTGCACCGGATTCCTAAGAGACAGTCAAATACGCCTCCCTCAGAAATGGGTCCCAGTGTACAGGGGAGAAATACACATCAATGTGAGAAAGGCTACCTGGAGCGTCGCTTAGAGCGTAACAGGAGGCCAAAAGGAGTACAAGCTCAACCAGCCAGGCCTACAAGTACACCTCCTTCTGGGCAAATCCCTGCTAACTTAGTGGGCCCCTCTCCAGTGGTGCCTGTTCAAATAGAGGGCATCTTCACAAGAGCGTTACTTGACTCGGGTGCACAAGTGACTTTATTACTGTATATCGGGACTTCTATCATAAGTATCTGCAGCACCTGCTCCTGCGAGAATTAAAAGACCTAGAGATCTGGGGAATTGGAAACGATAAGCTCCCCTATGATGGGTATCTGCAGATCAAGTTGACCTTTGACCCACTGGTTGTTGGGCAACCGGGAACCTTTGACACCTTGGCCATTGTATGTTCTCGACCCCCAGGTTCAGTGAGAAATTCTTTAATTGTGGGGACTAATACAGACCTGATAAGACGAATCTTGTCCCCCATAGCCTCCTGCTATGATCTACCACCAGAAGGTGTGCACTCCATGCTTCATCCAGTCTACCAACGTTTAGTCCAAGAATAGAGGGCTCCAGCCGAGGGAGTAGGAAGATTGTGGCGATTGGGGAAGAAGGAGAAACTGTTGCAACCAGGAGAAGTGGCATGCCTTCAGGCTTCAGTAAGACTGAGCTGGGATCTGCCAGGACCGCATGTCCTGCTAGAAACCATCCCTGGAGAGAAGACAGCCCCCAGGATAGAGTTTATCCCTGAAGTGATCCCAACAAAGGCACTACAGAAGGCTCAAGGAAAGATCTGCATCAGTGTTTGTAACACCACTGACTCCCCAGTGAGGATCAAAGCACGGATGCTTTTTGGACAAGTGGGCTCAGTCACCCCAATTTCGCCATCCCTTTTAGTGGGGGGAGCTGAAGATGGAATCCCTGTAGACTGCTTCTACCCAGCAGACTCCCCGATATCTCCAGAATGGAAGAGCAGGATTCAAGCCCTGCTTCTGAAACGGCAAGAGTTATTCTCCAAGAGTGAATTTGATGTTGGGTGTGCAAAAAGTACTCAACATCGCATACGCCTACAGGAAGACAAGCCTTTCAGAGAGAGATCTCGTCGGATTCCATTTGGGGATTTGGAAGATTTGAGGGAACAGATTGCAGAGTTGAAGAGAGCTGGAGTGATCCGTGAATCCCGAAGTCCCTATGCCTCTCCCATAGTGGTGGTTCGGAAGAAGGATGGTTCCATCCGAATGTGCATAGACTATCGCACTCTTAACCGTCGTACCACCCCAGATCAGTACACAGCCCCATGAATAGAAGATGCCCTACATTGCCTAACAGGAGCTAAGTGGTTCAGTGTACTGGATTTGCGCACTGGGTATTACCAAATTCCCATGCACCCCGATGACAAAGAGAAGACCGCTTTTATCTGCCCTTTGGGGTTCTATGAATTTGAAAGAATGCCTCAAGATCTTTCAGGAGCGCTTGCAACCTTCCAGAGGCTGATGGAGCGCACAGTGGGAGACATGCATCTGCTAGAAGTCTTGGTGTATCTGGATGACGTGATTGTCTTTGGAAGAACACTGGAGGGGCATGAGCAAAGGCTGGAGAAAGTACTGAGTCGACTTCAGGAAGAAGGACTGAAACTTTCCCTTGAGAAGTGCCAGTTTTGCCAACCGTCTGTCACCTATCTAGGGCATGTAGTCTCAGCTGAAGGCGTGGCCACAGACCCCAAGAAGCTGGAAGCTGTGGTCAATTGGCCTAGACCGCAAGATGTAGCTGGATTGAGATCATTCTTGGGGTTTTGCTCCTATTACCGAAGATTTGTGGAGGGTTTTGCCAAGATGGCCCAACCCCTTACTGAGCTCTTAAAGAATGAAGGTGAGGAAAGTGACTCAAAACTTTCAGACGAGGCTCAATCAGCTAAAGGGCCCAGAAAACCTCAAGAGTCAATACAGGAAGAGTGGTCCGACTGTTGTGAGGAAGCATTTCAGCAGCTGAAGTGGAGTCTAACTCATACCCCAGTCCTAGCCTATGCTGATCCTACTCTTCCTTATGAACTGCATGTGGATGCTAGTAGAGAAGGGCTCGGTGGAGTGCTGTACCAAGAGCATGAACGGCATCTAAGACCTGTTGCTTATGTGAGTCGAAGTCTCTCCCCATCTGAGAAGAACTATCCTACCCACAAGCTGGAGTTCTTGGCTCTTAAATGGGCAGTAGTAGACAAGCTCAGGGACTACCTGTATGGGGATGAGTTTGTAGTCAAGACAGACAACAACCCATTCACCTACATCTTCACTACTGCTAAGTTAGATGCTACAGGACACAGATGGCTAGCTGCACTGGCTGAGTTCCGCTTCAGCTTGAAGTATTGACCAGGAGTGGGGAACAGAGATGCTGATGCCCTGTCCAGAAGGCCTCATAACACTGGAGCTTCAGAAAGAGACTGGACTCAGCTGACCCCAGAAGGGATACAAGCCTTATGCCAGGAGGCAGAACATTGGGTCAGAGGAGTGACAGGGGCTGAACTTGTTGGAGTCAGTACAAAAGGGGTCCCCAAACTCTACTGCAACCTGTACCAAATGAAGGATGGGAGCTTGCCCATCCTTAGAAAAAAGGATCTGAAGCAGGACCAGTCAGAAGATCCCCTCTGCCGACTGACCCTGGAGGCCCTAGAAAGCCAACGACCAGAGCTCCTACAAACTGAATCTGTTGAGAAGGCCAAGATGGTTTACAGAGAGTGGAATCGGCTACAGCTCCGAGACGGACTGGTCTACAGTAGAGCTCCTGTCGATGATCTGGAAGAAAAGTGGCAGTTATTTCTTCCTGAAAAACACAGAGAGACAATACTAGTGGCCTTACATAATGACCATGGTCATTTGGGAGCAGAGAGGACTCTCAGCCTAGTCAAGGATAGATTCTACTGGCCCTGCATGAGAGCTGAAGTAGAAAGCTACTGTCACTCATGTCTGCGGTGTATACAGCGGAAGACCTTGCCCACTAAAGCTGCCCCAATAGGTCACCTACAGAGCCAAGGCACCATGGAGTTGGTATGCATGGATTTCCTGTGCCTGGAACCAGATATGAGCGGACAAGGAAGTATCTTAGTGGTGACTGATCACTTCATCCGATACGCCCAAGCTTTCCCCACGAGGGACCAAAAAGCTTCCACAGTAGCAAAAGTACTAGTAGAGAAGTTCTTTGTCCATTATGGACTACTGCAGAGGCTTCATTCAGACCAAGGTCGAGACTTTGAGAGTAAACTCATCAAAGAGTTATTGCAAGTGCTGGGGGTGCAAAAGTCACAGACTACTCCTTACCACCCTCAGGGCGATCCGCAACCCGAGCGGTTCAATCGCACACTTTTGAATATGTTAGGGAAGCTTACCTCTGAAAAGAAGCAGCACTGGAGTAAATATGCCTCAGCAGTGGTCCATGCGTACAACAGCACAAAGCACGATACGACAGGATATTCACCTTACATGCTAATGTTTGGAAGAGAAGCTCGGCTACCAGTGGATCTTGCTTTTGGCATCTCCACTGATGAGACTTCAGCTGCATCTCATAAAGGCTATGTTGACCGACTTCGGAGGAACCTGAAAACTGCCTATGAAAAGACTCAAACTGCTTCCAATATTCGGGAACAGCAAAACAAGAGAAAATATGATGTGAGGGTTCGGGTTCATGACTTACAACCGGGTGACAGGGTGTTATTGAGGAACCTGGGCCTTCATGGGAAGCAGAAGTTAGCTGACCGGTGGAGCTCACAGCCATACATTGTTTGTGCACAGTTGCCCAGCCTTCCAGTGTATCAGCTCCGTCCCAAGGGGAAGACAGGGCCCTTGAAGATTTGTCACCGCAATCACCTTCTACCACTGAATGAAACAGTGCGGGTGCCCGCTCCACGTGAACCATCCCTGCCTACACGAACCCCAGTAACTCGGTCACAATTGCCTTCTACTGCAGAGGATGACGAGGAAGAGGACCTGGAGATGGAATGGCTGTGGCGGTTTGACCCCATTGTTTTCACACCGCCTATAGAGGAAAACTACTCTAGGCCATTAAGAGCTGATGCACAATAATTCATACCACGGGCCCAGGTTGAAGAAGGGCCAGAACAGGTACCCACTGAGCCTAAAGAGGAGGGAGAGACTCAAACTATTACTGAGACCCCATCAATGCCACCTCGGGAGATTGTAACAGAATCCCCCGCGAGAGAGGTTGTAATTGGATTCCCTGCCAGGGAACCCCTAGAGCCTATGGAGCAGAGAACCAAGTGACAGATCAAACCTCCCCTGAGGTTGACATATGACTCCAGAGGAAACAGTTTTGAAGAAGCCATCACCACCGTCTGCAGATCTACTGAGACACAAGTCCATCAGACCACTGTACCAGTGTGTGATACCTCCTGCCCTGTACCCGACACACCATGGTGGGAAGTCCCACTGCCCACAACTCAGGATAGCTTCAGTTACCCAGTTACATGTAGGTATTAAGTTAATTTGTAGTTAAAACTTTGTTCTTTGGGGACCAAAGACTTTCAGTGGGGGGATCGAGACTGCAATATTTATACCCACCACACGATGGCAACCTGACCCTCTTTCAGAGCTAAAGGAAGTGGACAAAGGGGGGGATGGGGGAAGGACAAGAGGAAGAGAGAGAACAAAGAAGAGAGGGGGGAGGACAAAGGAGAGAGACTGGAGAGACATGTGGATCTCTCTGTCCCAGCCTCTGTGTAAGCGATCTTCGTGTGGTTCAGAGGAACGGGCCAGGGCAGAAAGAGGAGTACAATCAGGCTCCAATTGATGCGATGAAGACAGGATAGCAGTAGTTGGATTCGAAACAAGCCACCAGCGACCAGACAGGAGGAATAGTCTCACCCAGCCCAGAGGACAAGCCATTCCTGAGGGTTGCTTGCTGCAGCGACGAGACGGGTGAGAGGCCTGTGGCCACAGTACTTTGGGTTTAATTGTGCCTTCGCCTGGCGAGCGAGAAGGGGCCCCTGCCCCTCTCATCTCAGAGTCCCTTGGAGAGCTGGTCGTGCCATGTGGATTACAAATACCTTCTCTTGAAGGTCTGAGCACTCCAACTTTAACTTGAATGGGCCCCATCGCTAGCAGACTTTATAGCAGTTTCACCACTGGCCAGTGGTTAGTCAGGGTTTGAAATGTTTCAGCTAAGTGCAGTAGCTAGTTGCACCTCCTCTGCTATTTGTGTGAATTGCATATAACTGTTTGCCTGTTTGATTGTTAAGAATTGTACAGCAGTTTTGTCTCTCTCTCTCTCACCCAGTGCATTAAGGGGCAGAGTCTCTTCACGGGTGGACAGGGGAACAAACTCTATTTATGACTGTTGCACTATTGAACTGCTGTTTCTGCTTCACTAACCCATTGTCACTAAGCTGTTGTTTTTATTTGATGCCATTGTACCCCTATACCATTGTGAATCCTGTTTGCCCACACCCTTCTCACAGGGCATCTTGTCTGCCCCTAATGAAACCCCTTATAGTTATTGGTGTGTCGGAGTATTAAAGGGTCCTTTCACAGGACGGGTCATCACTGGGGACAGTAGGAGAACCCAACTCTTACAGCAGCTCCTGTGGGAGTCAGTGCTACACGAGTCAGCTACATGAATTTTGAATTGCTATAGATGTCACATGATCTATGCTCCCTGTTCAACAGCTGTTATGTAGGAACAGGGTCTCAATTCCCTTGTGACATCGCAGTCCCTGTTCAAACTTCTTAATACTGTGTACTAGCCAGGATTAAGGTGTGGGTAGATGTGTCCTAAAACTGTTGGTGACCCAACTTCTCACTCTGAGCTGGGTTTCTGCACAGGCCAATCCTGTGCCTTGGGCAGTAGGAGGGCTTGGGGTTTAGCAAGTGGTTCTGGACTTCCTTGTTGCAGAGTTGGAAACAGAACAGCTCAGCTGTAGCATAGTTAACTGTCTGCACCAGTTCCTCCTTCACTTTCTTGCATCTGCTATACTCTCTGCCACTACAAAGGAGCATTGGGGGGGTATTCAGTAAGTTTAGGTAAAGTTGTCATGCGCATGGAGCGCACAGCAATTGTATTGTTACTCACATGGGGCTCTATTCATAAAACTTCTGAGCCGGAAAAAATCCTGGAGGTAAAATACCGCAGCGGTATTTTACACTTCTGGGTGGTCATTCATAGAAATCTTGCCAGCTGAGATAGCAGAGCGGAGATCTCCCGCTGAAAGCTGGCGGTAAGCTGTCGGAAGGCATGCGGAAACACTTCAGCCGGCAGAGTCCCTCCGTGCACTGCTCTCTCTGGGAGGTCGGTCCCATTCACTTGTATGTAATCCGCAAAATCAGAGGAAGCGGTATTTCCCGTCCACATACCGTTTCCTCTAATCTTTATGAATGGCCATTTTGTTACTTTTTTCTAGATAAATCTAGAAAAACACTGGAGAAGGCGGAAATTTCTCGCTCTGCTGGGGGATTGTAGATTTTCATGCGGGAACAGCTTTTATGAATGCCCACTTTGCTAAATGGACGGGAAAATCCGCTGTTTTGAGCGGAAAACTTGCGGTAAGGTTTTATGAATAGAGCCCATTGAGTAGGTAGCATGCGTTGCGAAATCAGCAGTACCTACATTACCTGAGTAACACAAGTGTTACTAGGGTAACATACAGTATGCAAGTTTTTCTCTCTTTTTATCATTATTTTTTTTATCATTATTATGCAAATCTTCCTACTTGCCGTCTTCCTCTTTCCATTTTTTCTTCCATCTTTCTACTTACTTTGACAATCCAACCCCGCGATCCCGTCTCCAAGACGTTACAAGACAGGTTGCTGGATCGTCAGAAGAAGGTAGGTTAATGTGCCAGAGCGTGCCAATCCCGTCTAATCTGCTCCCATTAGCATTAGCAGGAAGTATGGTGAGCAGACGGACAATAAAGATTGGCCGCGCAACTGCCGACAATATGTAATGTGACAATCACTCACCAATCCCGTAGGCCACTGTTGCCATGCAGGTTTCATGCACTAGAGACTTCTGGAGGCAGATTCAATGCATGTGTAGTAAAGATTACGTAGTTAAGATTAGTTGGAGGTGCCCATACATGTACAATCATGATTGTATGTACAATCGGTAAACTAAAAATATCGATTTCATGCTGGAAATCATGTAATTTCACTGCCACCACTCTTCCAGTTTGGTAGGGAGGGAAGAGACTCCCGCTAGCTAATCCTAAAAGGAAGAAAACAGTTATTTACAACCAAACCAGCAAAACGACAATTTAGAAGCAAATAATAAAACAATGACTCTGACTTTTCAGAGGGCAGATTCGTTGTAGCAACAATCAGATGACCAGAACAGGCACAAGACTGAATGATAAAATTGTTAGTTTTTATTCTAAAACTACATACACATAGCCTATTTTAGCCCACAGAGAAATATACCTGTCCGGCAGAACAGATTGGTTTGATAGAAAGAGAGTAGAGATGAAAAGAAACAGAATGTCTGAATGTACAGTTCAAATACCGTTATTGGTAGTCCATGCGACAAAATCGCAGGTCTTTGGCGGAAAGTCCAAGATGACGATTGCCTTGCCTTTGTGAGAAATAACCCAGGAGATTTGCGCCAGTGTCCAGCTGGCTGCCGGGATGTTATTCGACAAGAATTTAGATGAAGGACGCTGGACCTTTGTGTCATTGAAGTTTTAATCCTCACTGTAGATAGGCGGGGTCATGACACGTAAAAGTCCAGCCTTGTGCAAATTGAATAAGGCAGTGCCCCCTTAGACAGGGAGAGATTTTGGCCCAATTCATGTTTTGCCCGCTTTCTCCATGCCCATAGGTCACATCAAGAACCCGACTGAATATTTATAATCAGCGCAATTGTGTGAATCTGCTGAGGACCAAACACGAGGAGTCTGGGTGACTCATAGCACTGTTCTTACTTTCACCCCTTCTAGTACTGGTATTGAAAGATCCAGAGGGCTGAAAATCTCTCAGGACCAGTGTCACGTGAAGTCCAACACACTCTGCGGATTCAAATAACCTGGTATCTTTGTAACTCCAGAAATATTACAAATATAGAAGTGTATGGATTATCATAGGTTACAGTGGGGTCAACTGCTCTCTGAGCTGAGGCCAGCTGGGAGATGGTTTCCTTTGATCTCCCAGCCTAAGCGACCCCCTGCTGTGATTGGAGAAGGATGCTTTAAATTGGTTCTGTCAGGCTGATATCTAATCTTCATCTGATGGATGAGCTATATAACTTCCCAGCAGTGTTGCCAACTCATCCCTTTAATTACTGACACATCTAAGTTATACAGGTTCTGGGGCTATTTGCACATAATCAGTGCCTTAACTGCATCTACCTAGCCACAAAACCTGTATAATTCATATGTGTCAGTAATTAAAAGGAATAAGTTGGCAACACTGCTTCCCAGGGATGCTAGGGGACAGATTTCTCACTTAGATGAGAGAGACTATGTAATTAGGAACCTGCCAGTGCTTGCTAGCAGAGCCAGAGAGTACAGGGAGAAAAAAAAAGAGTAGATTTAAACCAAAAATTTCATTTTGGTTGCTTGCCATGACTAGCGTTTGTGACTCCATGATGCATTCGATATGTCATATCGAAGGCGTCACACTTACTTGCTAAGTTCTTTTTGCCATTCTCTTAATTACCATCATCTTTCTTTGATCTTCTTTCTTATTACTTGTGGTTTCCCTCTTCTCTATTACTTAATCCTTCTAAAGGGGCCCATACACTTAACGATTTTCCCGCCGATATACAGCAGATTCGATCACTGTGATCGAATCTGCTGTGAAATCATTGCGCAAACGCTGACAGAACGATCAATTTCCTTCCCAAATCGATCGTTCCCGTTGATCCGTCGTGCGGAAGATTTTGCTCGATCACTGGCGGGTCAGGAGTGCGTCGATAGCGGCATTCGAATGTCCGACGACCGGTGCTAGCGGCAATACATTACCTGATCCGGCCGGCGCGTGTCCCCGCTGTCACCGCTGCTCCTTCTTAGCTGGGCTCCGGCAGACTTCACTTCTTCCTGTCCGGACAGGAAGTTTAAACAGTAGAGCGCCCTCTACTGTTTAAACGTCCCCGATCAGGAAGTACAGTGAAGCTGGAGCCGAGCGCAGAGAAGAAGACAGAGGGGACTCGCACCGGCCGGATCAGGTAATATATGGGGGGGGAGAGGGCAGCGACAGCTTCACAGATTGTGATCGGTTTCATGCTGAAATCGATTCACAATCTGTTTGCAGTAAAGGTAGCCATACGATCCCTCTCGATCAGAGAGGGATCTATCTGTTGATTGATCTGATGGCAAATTGACCAGTATATTAACTCCACAGCCCATATGCAATTCACTTGTTATCCTAAGTTTTCTAATAGATGATATTTTCACACTTTTACAATAAAATGCTTTTTAAGCCACCAACAAGCAAGAAAATACTCAGGTTAATTTTGACAGTACCTTTTCACCTACTTTTTGGTAGTTTTTCAATTGCTGAATGATAAAAGGTTGTTTTAAACCGAAGATGAAAAATGACTACCTACGAGAAAATTTCTTTCTACAACTTCATACTCTCTTTTTTTGTCTTCAACCTCCCTCTAAACTCCCTCCTTTTTCACTTTTTTCATTCTATCTTCTTTCATCCATTTTTCTCTTTGAAATACATTTGATTAAATTGTTCAGATATAAACCAAGACAAACAATATTCCATACATTATATCATAACAAGTAACCTTAGTAAATATAAAAAAATTGTTTAATTGAAACAAATATATACCGGTAATATATATAGCAGAAAACAAATTACAAATGAGATAAACAAGGTCTGCTAAACATCACATCTACAGAATAAATCATTTTTTACATATAGTTCCTTAGGAACCTAAGTCTCAGAATAAACCATAATGAACTCTAATATTTGAGCAGATACAGTAGCTGTCTATAAGCTTAGTTCAACCAATAAACAAAAATATGGGTGCAACAAAATAAACATAAAACAAATAAAATAAAAACCCAATTTTATTCTCACCTTCCAAGCATAGTGCGTTATCTCTTACACACAACATTTAAACCCGCAGTTTCCAGACTCTCTAAAAGATTTGCAAACGTTCATCTAAAATACTGGCCATTTTTTCATGTACCATCAAATTACGAATTATGATTTTGATTTTGGCAAATGTAACTACAGTATTGATTTCCTCCAGGCTTTAGCAATAGTTTCATGAACAGCTACCATAATAAAATGGAAAATTCTTGATTGATATTTGTTTAGAGCAGTGCAACAATGCTGTTCATGAATCTCTAGGAATAGATTTTCCAAAAATCATATGCAATAAGCCAAACACCTAAAACCATAATCTAGAGCAGTGGTCCTCAAACTAAGGCCTACTGGCGAAATGCGGCCCTCTGAGGCTTTTTTACACTAAATGTATTACTTATAGATGCGGCAGCAGTGCTGGCACCACATTTCCACTGCAGGTGGCCCTGCTGTCCAATTGTATGGCAGGTTGTCACCAGGGGCATAACAATAGACCCTGCAAGGGATGCAGGTGCAGGGGGGCCCAGAAGCCACAGGGGGCCCCATGGGGGAGAAGTTTCTTTATCCTGTCCTTTTCAGCCACTGATAAGTAATCATACATTTGTAGACAGTCTAAATTCAGTGTTCAGCAGGCTCTTGTGTATAGCGTTGCTCTACCCACAGCCTTTCTACCCCTTATCTACTGTAGTGATGCTTGAGGAGTTTGAGCACGGAGAGAAAAAGCTTTCTATTCTCTGCACAAATGGAGGCCCCATCCAAAGTTTCGCTGGGGAGCCCAGTGATTTCTAGTTACGCCCCTGGTTGTCACCTGGGTATGCGTCACTGTTTGGTGCGCAAAAACATTGTGGTGGTGGGGTGGTTAGAAGCAGGGCTGTGGAGTCGGTACAAAATTCTTCCGACTCTGACTCATCAGTTTATGAAACCACGACTCCGACTCCAACTCCGACTCCGGGTGCCCAAAATTGCCCCGACTCTGACTCCTTGACTCCAACTCCGACTCCACAGCCCTGGTTAGAAGTAATATAAAAGCAGTGTGTGGACGCACGTTTGCGTAGGAGTGGATAATTTGCAGTCCTTGCAATTACTGGGGAAAGGGGGTTGTTTTGGGGGGACTTTTAAAAATACAGTATGTATGTTGAACACTGATTGCTTTGCGTGTGGGGGATTGTGTTTCAGGCACTGTTTACACTGCCTAGGTACAATGCAATGTTTTTCTACATCAGTTTATGTACACTCCGGCCCCCCAGCAGTCTAAAGTATGTTGACCCGGCCCTTGACTAAAAAAGTTTGGGGAACCCTGGTCTAGAGAGTCCCTAGACAACACCAAAAAATACGTAGTATATCCAGTGGCGGACACAGGCAGCAGTGGGCCCCTGTGCAAAATATCAATTGTGGGCCCCCCTGACCTGCGGCGCGCGAAGCGTGCCGCGCCCAAAAATGGGTGCAGCTATAACCTGTGGCGCGCGAAGCGCGCCGCGGCAAAAAATGGGCGTGGATAGAACCTGCGGCAAAAAATGGGCGTGGCAATGACCGGATAAGGGCGGAGCTAACTGTAATTTAAAGTGATCCCGGGGTGAGAGTGATATGGAGGCTGCCATATTTATTTCCTTTTAAACAATACTAGTTGCCTGGCGGCCCTGCTGATCTATTTGGCTGCAGTAATAAACTGAATTACACCAGCAACAAGCATGCAGCTTAATCTTCTCAGTTCTGACAATATTGTCAGAAACCCCTGACCTGCTGCATGCTTGTTCAGGGTCTATGGTTGAAAGAATAAGAGGCAGAGGACCAGAACGGCAACCAGGCAACTGGTATTGCTTAAAAGGAGAGAAATATGGCAGCCTCAATATTATTCTCACCTCAGGTTCCCATGAAAAGTGCAACGCAAAGACAGTGGGCCCAAGTTTTGGTGACCCTTTCCCCAGAAAATTCACATAATTGTGCAGGTTTTCTCAAGAAAATACACATAATGTGAGCAGATTTGCCCAGAAAATACATTCAATCATGTCGGCAGATTTGCCCAGAAAATACGTGCAATGATGTCGGCAGATATGCCCAGAAAATACGTGCAATGATGTCGGCAGATATGCCTAGAAAATACGTGCAATGATGTCGGCAGATATGCCCAGAAAATACGTGCAATCATGTCGGCAGATATGCCCAGAAAATACGTGCAATGATGTCGGCAGATATGCCCAGAAAATACGTGCAATCATGTCGGCAGATATGCCCAGAAAATACGTGCAATCATGTCGGCAGATATGCCCAGAAAATACGTGCAATCATGTCGGCAGATATGCCCAGAAAATACGTGCAATCATGTCGGCAGATATGCCCAGAAAATACGTGCAATCATGTCGGCAGATATGCCCAGAAAATACGTGCAATCATGTCGGCAGATATGCCCAGAAAATACCTGCAATCATGTCGGCAGATATGCCCAGAAAATACCTGCAATCATGTCGGCAGATATGCCCAGAAAATACCTGCAATCATGTCGGCAGATATGCCCAGAAAATACCTGCAATCATGTCGGCAGATATGCCCAGAAAATACGTGCAATGATGTCGGCAGATATGCCCAGAAAATACGTGCAATCATGTCGGCAGATATGCCCAGAAAATACGTGCAATCATGTCGGCAGATATGCCCAGAAAATACGTGCAATCATGTCGGCAGATATGCCCAGAAAATACGTGCAATCATGTCGGCAGATATGCCCAGAAAATACGTGCAATCATGTCGGCAGATATGCCCAGAAAATACGTGCAATCATGTCGGCAGATATGCCCAGAAAATACGTGCAATCATGTCGGCAGATATGCCCAGAAAATACGTGCAATCATGTCGGCAGATATGCCCAGAAAATACCTGCAATCATGTCGGCAGATATGCCCAGAAAATACCTGCAATCATGTCGGCAGATATGCCCAGAAAATACCTGCAATCATGTCGGCAGATATGCCCAGAAAATACGTGCAATCATGTCGGCAGATTTGCCCAGAAAACACATGCAATCATGTAGCAAATTTGCCCAGAACATACATGCAATCATGTGGCAGACCTGCCCAGAACATACACGCAATCATGTGGCAGACCTGCCCAGAACATACACCTGCTAAAATAAATAATAAAAAAAAAACATTTACTCACCTGCAGCAGCAGACCTCCTGTCCCAGCCTCCATCCGGCGCGCAGCTCCCATGGGTGGTTGGGTGGATAGGTAGCCTGGTGGGTAGGTAGGCAGCCGGGTGGGTAGGTAGGTAGCCATTAGCCGGGTGGGTAAGTAGCCTGGTGGGTGGCTGGGTAGCCGGGTGGGTAGCCTGGTGGGTGGCTGGGTAGGCGGGTGGGTAGGTAGCCTGGTGGGTGGGTAGGTGGGTGGTTAGGTAGCTGGGTGGGTGGGTAGGTAGCCTGGTGGGTTGGTAGGTAGCCGGGTGGGTAGGTAGGTAGGTAGCCTGGTGGGTAGGTAGGTAGCCGGGTGGGTGTGTAGGTAGCCGGGTGGGTGGTTAGGTAGCCGGGTGGGTAGGTAGCCGGGTGGGTGGGTAGGTAGCCGGGTGGGTAGGTAGGTATCCGGGTGGGTAGGTAGCCGGGTGGGTGGGTAGGTAGCCGGGTGGGTAGGTAGCCAGGTAGATAGCCGGCAGGGTGGTTAGGTAGCCGGGTGGGTAGGTAGCCAGGTAGATAGCCGGCAGGGTGGTTAGGTAGCCGGGTGGGTAGCTAGGTAGCCGGGTGGGTAGGTAGCCGGGTGGGTAGGTAGCCAGGTAGATAGCCGGCAGGGTGGTTAGGTAGCCGGGTGGGTAGGTAGCCGGGTGGGTGGGTAGGTAGCCGGGTGGGTAGGTAGGTATCCGGGTGGGTAGGTAGCCGGGTGGGTGGGTAGGTAGCCGGGTGGGTAGGTAGCCAGCAGGGTGGGTAGGTAGCCGGGTGGGTAGGTAGCCAGGTAGATAGCCGGCAGGGTGGTTAGGTAGCCGGGTGGGTAGCTAGGTAGCCGGGTGGGTAGGTAGCCGGCAGGGTGGTTAGGTAGCCGGGTGGGTAGCTAGGTAGCCGGGTGGGTAGGTAGCCAGGTAGATAGCCGGCAGGGTGGTTAGGTAGCCGGGTGGGTAGCTAGGTAGCCGGGTGGGTAGGTAGCCAGGTAGATAGCCGGCAGGGTGGTCAGGTAGCCGGGTGGGTAGCTAGGTAGCCGGGTGGGTAGGTAGCCAGGTAGGTAGCCGGCAGGGTGGTTAGGTAGCCGGGTGGGTAGCTAGGTAGCCGGGTGGGTGGGTAGGTAGCCTGGTTAGGTAGCCGGGTAGGTAGCCGGGTGGATGGTTAGGTAGCGGGGTAGGTAGCCGGGTGGGTGGGTAAGGTAGCCGGGTGGGTAGCTATCCGGGTGGGGGGCCCGACTCCTATCCTCCCTCACTCACCTCGGGGCCCCCCTCCCGGTATGCGCTGCAGCCGGCGGGAGAGCAGAAAATACAGGAAGTCTCCGGCCGGGGCTGCAGCAGACGCTAGAGGCAGCTGCTGCTTAGTTTCCGATATGTCTCCAAAGCTGGAGACCAAGCGGCAGCTGCCGCCCCGGCCGGAGACTTCTTGTATTTTCCGCTCTCCCGCCGCATGAGGGGGGGGGGGCGAGGTGAGGGGGGAGGACAGGAGTTGGGCCCCCCAGGTTAAAAAAAAATAAAATAAAAAAAAAAAATAAAAAAAAAAAAAACCTGCAATATTTAATGGGCCCCTGAAGCAGCAGAACTTCAGGGGCCCTCGTGCGGCGGCACGGCCTGCACGGCCGTATGTCCGCCACTGAGTATATCTCTTCTCTCATTACAGCCACAAAAAAAAGTTCTGATCTTGTTGTTAAAATGTGAGAAAGTCTAGAGGGTACCCAGTCATGTCTAAACAATAGAGAAGGCTCGAACCTCTGATTTTCGGTTCGCGAACCTCGAACTCGAACTTCCGAAAAAGTTTGCGAACCTGCAAACTTTTCGAACTGCAGTAGACTTCAATGGGCAGGCGAACTTGAAAAACTACAAATACTGTTTCTGGCCACAAAATTGATGGAAAAGATGTTTCAAGGGGTCTAACACCTGGAGGGGGGCATGGCAGAGTGGGACACATGCCAAAAGTCCCGGGGAAAATTACAGATTTGACGCACAGCAGGGTTATAATCCCTAAAAGGCAGAAATTCCATTGCTAAATTGGAGGCCTAAAGTGTTTGAAAACATATTGCGTGTGTATACATGGATCAGGTAGTGTAATTAGAGTACTGCTTCACACTGACAGACCAAACTCACCGTGTAACGCACCGCAAACAGCTGTTTGTGTAGTGACGGCCGTGCAGGACTGGTGCGCACGATGACGAGAGTGCAGTGGATGGCGGTTTTCAAGCCCATATGGTCAGGCTGAGCTAGCTCAATGACAGAACAACAGTGAATGTCCAGCTGATCGAATTTGGTCTGTCTACAATGAAGCAACAACCTTATTATCTTGGGTGTGCCCCCCCAACACACTCATATAGGTAATTACTTCATTGTGATACGCAAGCCCCTTCACCGTGGCAAGGTAATGATCACGAAGGGGAAATGACACATGTACATGCCTTTTGTTTTGTTGTTGCAGCTGCAGTGCAGCCAGAAAAAATAGGCATGTACACGCACCAGAAAAATTATTATTATGTTTGTTAGCAGCCACTGCTAGCAGCAGCAGCCATAAAAATTCAGGAATCCATGTGGAGTCCTGGACCCTGTTGGTGGTGGCGGAGAAGGCAGTCAAGGGGCCTGCAGGCAGAGATGCTGTGTGCGGACTGACTTAGTCTTGGGGCAGGCAGCAGCGGCTGGCAGGCAGAGATGCTGTGTGGGGACTGACTTAGTCTTCGGGCAGGCAGTAGCCCTCCGGGATCCATGCCTCATTCATTTTGATAAAAGTGAGGTACTGAACACTTTTTTTACCTGATTGCTGGTGGTATAATGCATGTGCAGTTACACAGGTGCAGTGAAAAGGTATGCACTGACTGCCACTATAATACAATTGTGCAGTCACACAGGTGCAGTGAAAAGGTATGCAGTGACTGTTGGTATACAATGTGCAGTCACACAGGTGCAGTGAAAAGGTATGCAGTGACTGCTGGTGGTATAATACAATGTGCAGTTACACAGGTGCAGTAAAAAAGTATGCATTGACTGCTGCTATAATACAATTGTGCAGTCACACAGGTGCAGGGAAAAGGTATGCAGTGACTGCAGCTATAATACAATTGTGCAGTCACACAGGTGCAGGAAAAAGGTATGAAGTGACTGCTGCTATAATACAATTGTGCAGTCACACAGGTGCAGGGAAAAGGTATGCACTGACTGGTGGTGGTATTGTATAATACAAAGTACAGTCACACAGAGGCAGTGAAAGGTATGCACTGAATGTGCTGCGCCTGGCACAGTACAGCAATTAGCAAGGGCCAGCTGCAACAGACAGGGCTGTATATGCAGTGTCAGTGGGCCACACAAACACACACAAAAAAACACATCAGAAGAACATTAGCTCTCAAAAGAGCAGTTTGGGATGCTTTTCATGAACAAATATCAGCAAGGAGCAAGCTAACAGACCTCCTAACTATCGCTTACCCTATCTCTCCAATGTCTCTTCCTTCTCTCACTAATACAGCAGCACGCAGAGTGAGAACATGGCTGACGCTGCTGCCTTTTATAAGGGGGGGAGGGGCTCCAGAAGGGAGTGCAGCCTGATTGACTTCCATGTGTCTGCTGACTGTGATGTAGAGGCCCAAAGTTTAGCTCAATGATGTAGTATAGGGGGCGGGTCGAACTCGCTAAGTGTTCGCGGTTCACCGCGAACTCGAACAAGTTAAGTTTGTGTGAACAAGTTCCCCGGCGAACCGTTTGGGCCATCTCTACTAAACAATAGTTTAAAGGAAGATTCAACTATGGCTAAATTAATGGAAATTTTAGGTATCACTTTCCAAATGGATTCCCAGTTGCTACTGTATAATCAAGACTAGAGCCCAACCCTTCCACGTCTATACATATTTGTGTTGAAATGTGGAAGGTGGTGAATAAGAATCATATAAAATTAAGACATTAAGTGACCAGTATCAGGGAAATTTAGACAAATTAATTCAAATCTACACTTCTTAACTGGAAATTCAGTGCAATTTGTTTTTAACCATTGCTTTATGTGTTGATATCTGAATCTTTCAGATGTTGGAATTCAATGAGATGCTTTCAATCCAGCCTATGTTTTTATACCTGATCTACTGAACGTATGATCAACTTAAAAGATCTGATTAGAAGACCACCAGTGAATCTCGGAGGGCTTTTCAAACACTTGAAAGAAAAGGGGTAAAAAAAAAGACATTACATTTTTATAATAACAGATTGAGTCCCAAACTGAAAGGATAGGTTTACAAATAGGGCTAAATGTCTTAGGTATCAAGGCCTAAGGAAGCCAGAGTATATTTTGAAGAGGGTGAGGAGCTATTTCTGGTATAACAAGTAGCCAACGTTGTGGCATGTCTTTCACTGATGGATGGATACTAGATGAGATATCTGTGCTGCTTGATAGTATGCAAATACATTTGGAACACCTAATCTACTTAAAGGGAACCAGAGATGAACGATTCACACAAAATAAACATATCAGTTGATAGCTTGTAAAGAATAAATGCTCTACCTGATAATTTCGCCACTCTGGTGTGCCTTTTTGAGTGTTTTTTTATCCATTATTGCTCCAGGAAATATCCAATATGGCCGCCGGCTCATATCCCTTCTGTTCTGGATGTGCTGTCTAGCCTCTATGAGACTATAGACAAGCAGGGCTGCTGCAGCCTTTCATCTGTCTGCTTTCAACTTTATTATTCTGGTATGCTGTGTGGCTGCCTGTAGGAAGTGTCTCTCATAGAAATGAAACTGCATACAGTAGTAGCAGTAGGATATTGTACCGTGTTAGCCATCAGTAAAAGCAAGAAGTTTTAAATCAGGATGATACCATTTATTGGCTAACTACAAATCATACAGCATACAGTAGATAATGACAGGCTGCACACAGATACACTTGTCTGTTTCAGAGCTTCTTTCTCGGCAGCAGTAGCCCCTCCCATGTCAACAGCTCTGAGTAGGAAATTTGAGCCAGGAGGTGGCAGGCTTGGGCTTGAAAAGACTCCACAGAAGAGTGACTCAGCTATAATGATTCCAGGTCAAACCTAGACTGAATCAATCAGGTGGATTCGTATCACAGTTGATAACAGATATATTAGACTGAGAAGAATAAAACTAAAAGCAGGGTAGGTGTTTACTGTCATGTTCCCACTGATAAATGTAATAAAATACATGAGGGTGCTTCGTCTCTGGTTCTCTTTAACCTCTTATGTAAGTATAAAATAGATTTTGCAATTCTTGGATGACATGTATCCAAAATTAAATTAAAAAGTTTTGATTGGAGCATTCTGAGAAAATACATTGGAACTTTTACCGGAAGGAGTCTAAGGAGAATCAATATTTTTAGAAGTAAAGACATTCTTATTGTGTTAATATGGTTAATACGGCCTAGCTATGACAAATGAAGATTCGGCCATTTCATTAGAAGTTTAGTAATCTGAGTATTCATAGCATAATACATAAAGGACACCTGAAGCGAAAATAAACTAATTAAATAAAAATTTTATCTATCTTCCTTTTCCTAAAAATTACTTTTTAAGATATTCCACAGTTTTATTTTATGTTTAAATCTACTTTTTAAGTTTTAATTGTTTTATTGTTTTTGCTCAATGACACATTCATTGAAGTATGCCAGAGCTAAAATTTATGAACTATTGACCCTTTTTATCTCTTTTCTGCTCTCAGAAGCCATTTTCTGCTAGGAAAGTGTTTTATAATTGGAATTTCTTATCAGTGAGGGTCACACTTTACTCACTTCTTGTCTGAGTCAGGACTGAGTCAGCCACTTACATACCTGATATTTAACTCTTTCAGGCAGAGAAAGAAAAAAAGGAACATGGCATAGTTATTTGTGAGCCTGGCACTGTACATACCCATGTCTATCTCATCATGTCACATGTCACTTTGGGTATCCTTTAACCTCCTTAGCGGTAATCCCGAGTCAGCATCGGGACGGAAATCTGCAGCTCAGAGCGGTAATCCCCTCTCTGTGGTTTGTTTTTTTTCCTTGTTTTTAGGGTCTAAAAGTTTGTGAAAAAATTGCACGGCTTTTAGACCCTAAATCTGGAAATAATCATATTGCCAGGAAGGTTAAAGGAATCATCAGCTAAAAAAATTAGCTTTACTCACCTGGGGCTTTCTCCAGCACCTTGCAGCCGACTGTCCCACGCTGACCGCTCCGCTCTCCGCCGCCGTCCCGGGCTCCCCGCACATTGCAGAGACTAACCTCGAGGTCATCCTTATGGCGCCTGTGTGAAGCGCTGCTGTCAATCATGGTCACGTTGTCTGCAGTGTACTGCACAGGCGCTAAAGAAGAAAGTGCTGTGTTTACCTGTTTGAATGCTGTTCTTCTACCATTTTTTTTGGGTAATAGGTTTTTAGTCTTTTTAGTTTGTCTCCTCCTTCCATTATATTTATCCAATATTCCTATTTGCTTCTTCTTCCTTCCCACGTTTGCTTAACCCATTTATTTTCCACCATTTCTTCCTTATTCCTTTCTTTCCTTTCCATCTTCCAATTTGCCGCCTTACCCCTTCTTCCACCTTTTTAATTCTGTCCCCCTACACACCGGTTTATTCTTAATTCCCTTGCTTTTCTTCATATTTACTCCTTTCCTCGATGTTATTGTTTTAAACATAGCTTGAACAATAGCACTGTTCCTTTTATGTACGGATACACCAGCACGCTGCTCCTATAGTATGTCAGTGCAGCAATCCCAAGTACCGGCACGTGAGCAGAAGCCGATGTGCACAGTGTCTTCCCCATCCTGAGGCCTTGTGCCTGTGCTGCGGTGCATCATCACGCTTCCCTTTGATGTGAACGGACGGCATCCTCCTTCAATATGTGTCTTCACTGGTGTTCCTCTGAACCCACATAGTGCCTATGCCAAGTCCCCGGCTCTAAGTGGGAAGAACGCTCTACACGGCTGTTCTTACCAAACAGTCTGGGAACCCAGGTGGTACCTGTCCAACTGGGGCAGTTCCTGTTACTTTACACACACTCTGAGCACTCTCTCTTGTTTTCCCTCTCTTTGCATTGGACCACCTTAAAGCGGATCCGAGATGAAAAACTAACTATAACAAGTAACTTGTCTATATATCTTATCTAAAGTTTAGATAGTTTACACAGCAAATCTAGCTGCAAACAGCTTTAATAGAAAATTATTATTTCTTCCTGTGATACAATGACAGCAGCCATGTTGTTTGTAAACATTACACAGTGGCAGGCTTATCTGTATCTTGAGCACTCAGCCTGTGAAAAAAAACCTAATCCCCCTTCCTCCTCCCTCCTCGCCTCTGCCTCTGAAATCAATGGCTAGTAACACCTCCTCCTCCTCCTGCCCAGACTGAGCTCCCATATGCCCTTGCTACTGCCAAGGCTCTCTGAAAACCTGTGGGTGTGGTTTATTTAGTTTATAGGGAATTAGAGTATTAAAACAAAAACAAAAAAAGTATTTGGCTTGAGGAATGCCCTATAAACAATAGGAAAGGAACACAATTATGCAATGAGTAAAAGTTTACCTCGGATCCACTTTAATTTTCCAGTGCATACAATATTGCCAGTTGGCATCTAGGGTACATCCTGCCCTAACTCTGACATTTTTAAAGACCTATCGCCTATTAAAAAAAAAAGAGAAGAAAAAAGTACCCTCCCTTCCCCAGGCATTTATTAACCAATTCTCACCCATGCAGGCTGGTAGAGTTACAATGGCTGAGCCAACCAGTGTGTGGCTCTGCTATGATATGCTAAGCTATACCAGCCAACATGGTATATGCTATAGGGTTCTCTGTAAAGGTTCCCCGTAACGGTACAATATTTTCCTCAGATGCAATCGTTCGATCAGATTTTGATGTATTGTACAAAAAAATGCAGAATGTGGAGAAATTCAACATGAAATGATTTTATGGCCAATCGGAATACAGAATTTTGTCGTTTAGAATTTTGGATTTTATGATCGTATCTGAAGAGATAAATCAACCTGTAAAGGCTTCTTTTCCACTTGCAAGCACAATTACAAATGCGTTTGTGCTTGCTAAAGCTTCTTTTTCCAATCAACGCGATTGCGACGTTCACCGTCAGGAGCAAAATGCAATTACGGCAATAATCGCACAGCACTACAATTGCGCTTTGGAAAAAAAACAAAATGCGCTAATGGAAAAGTGCATCGTGATTTACATGTAAATCACGGTGCACTAGCGAAAGGCAAAATGCTGGCGTTCCGCTTGTTCAAGTGAATCGCAGCTAGTGGAAAAGGGCCCTTATGGAAATAATAAAATACACAAAAAATCTTTGGGAGACTACCCAGCATCATTGTATAAATCCTTTTCAGGGAGTGTCTTTAGAAAGAATATAGGCCATGCTGAGAATCCCCCATGAAAAGATGAACTAGTCCAAAACCGGTTCTGTCAGATTTCAGCAACATAGAAGAGAAGCAATTTATGACTCATTTTACTCTGGAAGAAACATATTTCTTATTTGCAAATGTTCACATGTAGTTTAAATTTTACAATTTTTGCAATAGTGTTCCTTTAAAAAAAACAAAATCTGGACATGTTGGGTGTCGATGTTTAAAATTGAGATGTCACATTGCTACTCTTTTATTTTGTATGTTTAAATACTGAACTGACCTGATTCTATGCTATCTATGTTGGGAGGTGATTGGATCATGTGCTGGAGAACAGGATGTACTGTGGCTATGTTTGTGTTTCTATTTTGAAAATGCAATAAAAAAAGTTGTACACAAGCATATTGTCATTCTTTGTACACCTATTATTAAAAATAATCTAAATATTACAACTACAGTAACAATATCAGATTAAAAGGTGTATTATGCTGTTTTACCACCAGGTGTCTCTGTCGCACTATGCTAAAAGATGATGAACGTACTTTGGGATCATTTACTTTTAAAATATTCTACTACTTAATTAATAGTAAAGTATCAACAAAGATTACCAGATGACCTAACATAAGCCTTCTATCGCACAGAACCGTCCTTCTACCGATGCCTAACTCCCTAACCCTTCCTCTTCCAATACCTAACCCTTAAAGAGAGCCCAAGGTGGGCTCAAAAAAACAAACAAAAAAAAAAAGCTACCTGATCCGGGGGCTGAGCAGATCAGGTAGCCGCAAAAACCGCAGCTCCCCGCCCCTCGCCGCCGCTCCTGTGGACTGCACTGGCCCATTTTCACTTGTGTGACCTCTGGGTAACGATGCTGGAATGAGAGACTGTGTCTCTCATTCACAGCGTGCAGGGAGGCAGGGGAGCGGCACAGTGGTGTAGCTAAGGAGCCGTGGGCCCTGATGCAAGTTTTGCATTGGGCCCCCCCAAGCACTCTATACATAACAATTGATGCATCACATAAAACCTGCCAATGGCAACTACAGTGTCAGGGGTGCAAGAAGGGGATGGGGAATAGCTTGTTATTGATTACTACTATTCAAAGCATCTATAAAAGGGATTATTATGAGCACAGGACCAATAGAGAGCTAATACTACAGTTGAGGGAGGGCCCCTCGGGCTACCTCTGCACCCCCTATTGCTACGCCCCTGGAGTGGCAGGAGTCATGGCCAGGGCAAGAGAGCTGCACAATGGCAGCTCTGGAAACACTGCAGGAACGCCCCTGGCAGACTTTTTAAACAGGGAATCCTCCCTGTGTTTACTTCAGAGATGGCGACAAATAAAGTTGCCAATCTCGGAGGGGGGAGGGGGGGGGGGCTATAGCAGGCGCTGGGGGTGGGGGCAGAGAGCGGCGGTTTGAGGACACAGAGCATGTCGTGAGGCAGAGAACATGCATCTATGTCTCATCCGACCTCATCCACCCACCTCGAGTTCTCTTTAACCCTCCCTCCCTCTACCTATGTTTAACCCTTAACCCCCCACCCTCGTAGTGGCTAACCCTTAATTAACATTCCCCCTCCCCCAGTGGCGCTTAACCCTTAACTACCCCCGCCGCAGAGCCTGAACCTTAACCTCCCTCAACACTGACCCCCTGCCTTACAAAGCTACAATTAGTGGCACTGAGTATAAAGTTGGGCTCAATAAAATAACAGGCGCCGAGGCTTCTTGCTATGTACATTGCGGCATTACATCCACAATGTAATGCTGCAATTTGCATAGCGAAAAGCCTCGGCGCCTGCTTTTTTATCGAGCGACTCCAGGATCCCTAATTTCCGTCCAATGCCGTTAATTGCAGCTTTTATAATTCTTTCCAAGGCTTTACTTTGATGGAGGCTGCCATATTTATTTCTTTTTAAACAATACCAGTTGCCTGGCAGCCCTGCTGATCTATTTGGCTGCAGTAGTGTCTGAATAACAACAGAAACAAGCATGCAGCTCAACTTGTCAGATCTGACAGTAATGTCAGAAACACCTGATCTGCTGCATGCTTGTTCAGGGTTTTTGGCTAAAAGTATTAGAGGCAGAGGATCAGCAAGACAGCCAGAAAACTGGTGTTGCTTAAAGAGAACCTGAACTGAAGATAAAAAGTCAAAATAACCATACACAGGTCATACTTACACGCAGAGTCTACGCCTCAATCTCCTTCTCCTCTCCTGCATCCCATTTGTCCACTGTGATCAATGGAATGCTCCGCCCTCCATTTTAAAAATGGCAATTACCCCATAACAGCTTCCTGGTCAGCACACTGTTAAACTGTTATATCGCCCACTTGAGCCATAGGGAACATGGACATTACCTTGCACATTCAGTTGTAACTGACAGCTGCTGATATATAACTGACAGCACGTGATATATTTCAGCTCTGACAAAATATTGTCAGAAGTGGAAGGGATCACTGTAAGATGAAAATGGTGAGCTTCTGAGAGGAACTGACAGTGAGGTAAGTATGTAAAATTCATTTGCAGTTACATCATGTGTTTATTTTAAATAATTTTACTCGCTTCAGGTTCACTTTAAGATGAAATAAATATGGCAGCCTCCATAGCCCTCTAACTACAGTTGTCCTTTAAGCCTGGTTCACACTGCATAATAGCTTTTTCTAAGAGCTTGGGATTTTAAAAGTTCTTGCTTGTGTAATGCAATGTGTTTTCACTTGAGGATTTTATAAAAATCACTCATAACATTTAATTAGCAAGAGCTTTTCAAATCATTAGCCCTTAAAAAAAAACTCTTGCAGTGTGTACCAGCCCTTAGGTGGAGCTATTCAGCTTCTGAAAAAATAAATACCCACAGTGGAAATATTTACATAGGTTTACATATCCATGGTGTCTCACCTCATTTTAAAGATAACAATGATCCATTCGCATTCACTATACTTCTGACTGAGCAAATTACAAGAGGACCACATTCTCCAATGGCTTCAGTCAGCACAACCTTGGAAGGTCTACATAGGTGTATATTTAATACTAGCGCTTGTTAGTTTCGACTCCAGCTTTTGCTAATAATTTTAAGCTCTTAATATTACCAATATTCTTCTATTGGCTTCTGTTACCTCATCACCACACTAACCCCGCCCCCTAATAAAATAGTGGCTACCAAGTGCCTATCTTCCTAGACAACTCTTTGAGGCTTGTAAGGAAGCAGAAAGGAATCCCCAATTATCTTTTTCACCGAGTCCGAGCTTGTGCATGCACAGTACAGATGTGCCCATCTTTGGTAGTTCTTGGAGAGGCGAGTACTTCCAAAGACTGCCGAAGAGTCCTAAAGGTGTGTAGCTTCACAGGGGACAGCGCTGGAACAAAGGGACTTAATGATAGGTAGACAAGACACATAACATTTATATCACACTTTCCTCCTGGCAGACTCAAAGCACTTCAGGGCTGCAGCCACTTAGGGCGCTCTCCACAAGGAACCAGGAGCATTAGGGAGCCATGCCCAAAGACTCCTTACTGTTTTATGGACTGTCTTGAGCCACGATATGAACCCTGGTCACATGCTCAAATCCTATATTAAACACTTCAGGTTCCGGGGTTTTTTACCCCTTCTGGTTCCTGACAATTTTGGCATATTACTGCGTCACTTTTGATACAGCAATAACTTGTTATTAGCTATGCCATCGCAGTCATACATTTTTTTTCCAGGACATTCTAAGATTTTGTAGGGTAATATTTTTTCAAGTATATTTAATTTTACTGGAAAGTTATTGAAAAAAAATGCAAAAATTACACATTTTTTTCACTTTTCCTCCTTCCTAACTCTTCCATGACAAGTGCCACAGTTTTAAATCACCTCAAAATACATTATTTGGCTCATCCCGGTTAAAACGATACCATACATGCCATATTTCATCACTAGTCGGGCATGTAGCGCACCATTCTCGTCCGTTTGGGCATCTAATTGCATGCAATCGTGCAATCGCTCGGGTGCACAGTTTCGGGACCCCAGTGCTGTATAGATGCATTGCTAGGCAACAACATTTCAATCCTTCTATAAAGCATTGGAACCCCGAGCTGTCGTCATAGTGATCGCATCCGATCGCTAAGGGTGGCAGCCACTACAAGTGTCTACGAATCTTAAGGCCAACTTAAGGTGACAATAGGGGTTAATTTGTTTGGTAGGGGTTAACAGTTCTTAAAAAAATAAAACACTTTATTTTTTATTTTACACTGTCCCTTTAAATATTAATAAAAAAAATTCCATTGTAACTTTATGGGAATGACAGCTGCTAACTTTATTTGTGATGTAACCAGTTCTATGCCGTTCAGTGTATCCATACATTAGCCACAAAGTGTAATCTCTTGTCTAAAGTATTCTGTCTACAATTTATCACCTGTATGTCTGATAAATCCTCAAAGAGTGTTTCTGTATAACTTAAGGTGCCAGTACATCTAGGGATAAAAGGCAGATTCAACCAACAAACAGATTTCTGTCTGACTGAATCTGATCGGAAAGAGTATGTTGTAGGTCAGGTAGCAGGGAATCCTCTTCACAGAAAGGAGTGGGGATCCCTGGGCCTGTAGGATGAAGGGAGACCAGGAGCCTAATAGTGCAGTATCATTAGGTACAAAATATGACAAATTATTGTAGGTAATGGATACTTACGAAAGTGAGTTGCAATCCTGCAACCACCATATGCGCATGCGGAAAAGACAAAACTGTTCCATCCTGATCGGCATCCTGGGTCCTACTAGAACTGGGCGGTCGCTCTCCTTCTCTCGTCCTTCCTAAATTTTTGGGTGCTGTGTAGTCATTGAATAGGAGGGAAGGGGGGGGGGGGGAGGGCGCATCCTCACATGTTTGTCTCAGGCAGCAAAATGTCTAGAACCGGCCCTGTATATAGTTATCCTACCTGCCTTTGACCCAAAGTTGTGCCAGCTGTTTAAAGGGGTTTAGTGCTGAAGATAGGTCTTTCACTGCACTATGTATACATGCTGGCACAGTTTATTGTGTGAGATATGGAGAGACAAATGCAGTGTATTGTTGGTGAATGATAGGTGAAATGCATTTTAGTGGAAAGAGTAAAATCATGGCTATAGTATACCATGCAGTTTAGAGATGATCAGGCCAACCCCGTTCACTCTTTTAATAGGCCCAGATCCTTGGAGACCAAATTTTAATGTGATCAAAAGATTAGAAAAAATGCTTACATATGAAGGTATCAATGTTTTCATAATACACCAACATGTCATGAGGACAGCCCGCGGTCTCACCAGGGAGATGCAGAGCCTCCAAAGACCGGTAGGCGAAAGGCTGCCGATGTGTGGATCCCAGAAAAGGTGAGTTGAAACGCCTGCTATGCTCTGCAGTAACCTCGCTGCTGCTATCATAAGTCAGGCTCAGGGTTACTGCTCTGAGCTGTGAATTTTCAACTCTGAACCTGACTCAGGTTTACCGTTAGGGAGGTTAATGAGAGCCAGCTCCACTGTGTCTCATTGGTGCAGAGGAAGATGTTCAGCACATTTTTAGGGAGCAACTGACACCACCCCAATTTAAATGTATTCATAAGTGCCTTGTGCAGCCATCCCCATCACACGTCAAAGGCAGGCTGGCCCTGGACCAATGTGAAGTTACAGAAATGTAACGCTGTGTCTTATTTTACTATATTCATTATTTACCTGTAGATGGCAGTATTGCATAAAAGCTTTTATTCTTTAATTGACGAACAGTATGCTCATGTTTTTTGCATAAACAATGAAGTATTGTGTTTCTTCCTTTACTATAGAGAAAGCAAGGGAATTCCAGAAAATTTTTTACTTTTGCTATTTTTACTACTTTTGCTTTATTCGACTACCATTTTCCTTTAGAGGAATCTATATGCAAACCAAGGAGCAACAGTTAAAACTGAGTATGGAATAACAGACTGGTTCACAATTGGTAAAGGCAACAAAGTGGGCAGAGCGGGTGAGGAGTGGTAGGTGGGGGCCGCAGCGGCGTGGAGAGTGGGCATTGCGCTTAAAAAACTCACCTTCCACAATCCGCGCTTTTTCCATCTTCTTCCTCCCAGGCATCTGTCACGTTGGTAACAGTGCCCCCGTGACGACGTAGCCGCATAACATCACAGGGGACACCGTTACCAACATCACGATGGACGCCTGGGACGAAGAAGATTGAAGTGTGGATCATGGAAGGTGAGTTGTTAAGCGCTATGCCCGCTCTCCCCCGCCACTGCCTAGCTACTGGGAGCACCTATGCCTGGCTATACTGGGAGCACCTATGCCTGGCTGTACTGGGTGCACCTATGCGTAGCTACCTATACTGGGAGCACCTATTCATCCCTACCTATATTGGCTGCCTCTATTCCTCGCTACCTATACAGGGAACACCTGTGCCTAGCTACCTATATTGGGAACACCTATGCCTAGCTACCTATATTGGGAACACTTATCCCTAGCTACCTATACTGGGAACACTTATGCATAGCTACCTATACTGGGAACACTTATGCATAGCTACCTATACTGAAAACACTTATGCATAGCTACCTATACTGGGAACACTTATGCATAGCTACCTATACTGGAAGCACATATTCCTGGCTACCTATACTGGGAGCACCTATTCCTGGCTACCTATACTGGGAGCATCTATTCCTCGCTACCTATACCTGGCTAACCGATACTGCAGGCACCTATACCTGGCTAACCTATACTGCAGGCACCTATACCTGGTAGCACGGGGGGGGGGGGGGGATTTTTACACTCTTGCCCAGGGTGCAATTTAGACCAGAAACTGCCCTGGTAGCCTATTGTCTCTTCATTTATTTAACATGTATGTAATACAAAAAGCTGGTTTGGATAAGCTACATTCTGGAATTAAAATAGCTGTCAGGAATATTAATCTGAGATGATACCACTCTGATGGCTGAAATTGTGGAAGAATTGAAGAGCCTATTCATGAATGTCCTTGTAGAAGAAAGAAAGGGACACCGAGAGCCCAATATAGTGTAAAATGTTAAGTCGCCAAACTATTTGATTCAAAGGAAGCATTTATACTCACAAAGGCGGGTTACCGCAAAGGCAACCACTATGTAGGCAGGTGTGGAGATTATGACCTGACCCCATTAAGGTTAAGAAGTCGCTCTATTTAGAGGTGTTTGGCTTTGATTCAGATCTGTACTAGTTTTTTGCTCTCTATATTGCCTAATGAAGCGGGATAGAGCCTGCGAAACGCATTGCATTGTGGAGTACTTGAATAAATGATATGATTAGATAGTTGATCCTGTGATTTTATTGCCTTGTCTGTGGATTTTTCTAATAAACATTTCAGCCCTTTTTTTACCTCATCCTGTTCTGGTTTGCGGATCCTTTTTTGTACTTCAATAAATGATATGATTGTTGCACTTATACCAACACAGTCTGTGTTTATTTGATGGGGAGGTAAGTCCACCACTACCACCCCTTTTTAAAAAAAATGTAAAGGTTTTTGCCCTACTTTGGCGTCTGTGTTGCAAGCTTCATTTTATAGTCATGAACGTCAAACAAGAAAGTGCCAAAGCTGGTCTACTGGTTAGCATCAAGAAAATTAGTCATGTCATCTGTTCCAATGAACCATCAGCAAATAGATGGGGAAAAGTAGAAGTTGTAATAGATTTCATCTTCCTGGGATCGAAGATCTTTGCAGATGGTGACTGCAGCCATGACATTAAAGAGACTCTGTAACAAAATTTTCAGCCTTAGTTCTTCTATCCTATAAGTTCCTTTGCATGTTCTAATGTGCTCTGGCTTACTGCAGCCTTTTCTAATTGCACAGTGGCTGGGTTATCTCTGTTATATGATCTAATCTGTTTCCTTCTGTCGGCTCTGTCAGGCTAAGGCTTGAATGTGTGGAATGTGCAGGGCTGCTTGTGATTGGATAGAAGGGATACACACCCTCTGCAGGCCCCCTGCAGGCTCTGTATGACTCACACACTCTGCTTATGTGAGCCTATCACAAGCTGGTTAGTTTGTTTGTAAACACTGCCTAAAACTGTTAATTACAAGCCAGGATTGCAGCAGAGAGTGGCAGAAACAGCACAGAGGGGCCCAGGAGAGCATAATGAATAGAATGGTATGCTTTTTGCTGTAAAAATTTTAGAGTACAGATTATCTTTACGAGATGCTTGTTACTTGGGAGGGAAGCTATGGACAAGATAGTAAATTATAGAGATGTCATTTTACCAACAAAGACCAGGGTAGATAAAGTTATGGTCTTTCCTGTAGTAACATAGTCGTGAAAGTTGAACTATAAATAAGGTATTGTGTGTGGCCAAATTGTTGCTTTTAAACTGTGGCTATGGAGAAAGCTACTGAGAGTTCACTGGACTTCCAAAAGATCTAACCAGTCAATATTTAAAGAAACAAGGCCAGAGTGTTTTACTAGAAGGATTGATACTGCTATTGAAACTGAAATACTTCAGTCACAAATATTGAGAAGATCAGATTTTTTGGAGAAATCCTTGATGCTTGGAAAAATTGGGGGCAACAGGAGGATGACAGAGGGGTCCTTTTGGAGGTACTTTCTGCTAAGAATTATTTTATTCTAACTGCGTTTTAACTGCATCCATCACTAATTACAAGCCCATAATTTAAAAAGTAACAGTAAACTATACCTTCTTGACATATATATTAGAAAATTTCAGTCCCTAAGGTAACTATTTATGTATTTGTGTTATTGTATATTCTTTATTTTATTTTTTTATTTTTTACAAAAACATTTTTGGTAAATTTTAAATGTAAAAAAATGTCTTTTAAAGAGAACCCGAGGTGGTTTCTAAGAATGAAATCAGCACACAGAGGCTGGGTCTGCCTACATTGCCCAGCCTCTGTTGCTATCTCAATCCCCCCTACATTCCCCCTGCGCTCTGCTATGCCCTCATAAATCACAGCCATGCTGTCGACACGCAGCAGGCTGTGTTTACCTATGTAGTGTCACTCTCGCCGCTCCCCCCACCTCCTGCATAGCTCCGGTCCCCGCCCGCATCCCTTCCCTCCAATCACCGGGGAGGGAAGGGACACGAGGCAGGAGGCGGGGGAGCGGCGAGAGTGACACTACATAGGTAAACACAACCCGCTGTGACACGCTGCATGTCGACAGCGCGGCTGTGACTTATGGGGGCATAACAGAGCGCAGGGGGAACTTAGGGGGGATTGAGATAGCAACAGAGGCTGGGCAATATAAGCAGACCCAGCCTCTGTGTGCGGATATCATTCTTAGAAACCACCTCGGGTTCTCTTTAATGAAAAAAAAAAGTTTGTAGATGTAATTTTAGTATTTGGCCACAAGATGTGAATTATTAGTATGTATTACTACGCAAACAGGAAGTTATGCGTGGATGTGTAAGTATCTGTTTTTGTGAATGATTTCGCCATCTCATTGATGGTGGACTTAGATCAATGAATGGGAACTGTGTTCCCATTCAATGATCTCCCATCTAGCGATTGGCAGCGGTAACTAGCGCGGGGGCGAGTGGGAGCGCGCAGCAGCAAGGGACGTAGTTCCTCGTCCTGGGGGAGGTAAATTGGGGACAATGCAGGGACGTAGATACTCGTCCCGGGGGAGGAGAAGTGGTTACCGTTAATGCATTTATCTAGCTACTTAAAGAGACACTGAAGCGAGAATAAATCTCGCTTCAGTGCTTATATTCAGCAGGGGCATGTGTGCCCCTGCTAAAACACCGCTATCCCGCGGCTAAACGGGGGGTCCCTTACCGCCCAACCAACTTGGTCGTAGATTTTGTTGCTGTTGAGGCAGGGCTAACGGCTGCAGCCCTGCCTCTCAGCGCCGTCTATCAGCGGCGCATCGCTGCCTCTCCCCCGCCCCTCTCAGCGAAGGAAGACTGAGAGGGGCTGGGGAGAGGCGGAGATACGCGCTGACAGACGCGCGTGAGGCAGGGCTGTGGTGGTTAGCCCTGCCTCTATGCGGAAGAGATCCCCGCAAAGAACTGAGGGGATTTGGGAGGTAAGGGACCCCCGTTTAGCCGCGTGATAGCGGCGTTTTAGCAGGGGCACACATGCCCCTGCTGAATATAAGCTCTGAAGCGAGATTTATTCTCGCTTCAGAGTCATTAAAGGAGTTGTCAGGCCAAATTGAATAAAATAAACGCTACTTACCGGGGGCTTCCTCCAGCCCCAAGCTCCCAGGACCTCCCTCGCCGCAGCTCTGCCCGCAGCCGTTTGCCGGAGCTCCGACCCGGTCCCCGGCGATGACGTCAGAGGGACCTGGAGGTCGCTCTGTACTGCGCCTGCGCGATCGGCGCTGTCAATCACCGACACGTGGGCCGGAGCAGACTGCGCAGGCGCAGAACTACTGCGCCTGCGCAGTCCGCTCCGGCCCACGTGTCGGTGATTGACAGCGCCGATCGCGCAGGCGCAGTACAGAGCGACCTCCAGGTCGCTCTGACGTCATCGCCGGGGACTGGGTCGGAGCTCCGGCAAACGGCTGCGGGCAGAGCTGCGGCGAGGGAGGTCCTGGGAGCTTGGGGCTGGAGGAAGCCCCCGGTAAGTAGCATTTATTTTATTCAATTTGGCCTGACAACTCCTTTAATTATTTTGTATGGAGGACTGTGACTAATTGTTTTATCTAGATACTTGTGACTAAATATTTTTATTGGGGGTACTGTGACTAGTAGTTGATCCATTATCTGGATGCATGTGACTACTTAATTTTGTTATGTGTTCATGTTTTAATAGTGTTCAGTGGTTGTTCTGCCTGTGAGGGTTGGAAAGGATGCTGTTATGGGGGAATGAGGCTCTGCTTGGGGAGGAGTTGCAATTTCACTGTTTGCGGTAGGTGCTGTTTTACCCAGATACACTTTTGTGTACAAGTGTAAACATGTGAAGTTGCACAAATATGTACAGTTGCACCTTTTTCTATACCCACTATTTAACATTAGGTGGCAGTATTGCGTTACAGCTCTTATTATTTCATTTATGCATGGCATTATGGCTTAGTTGCTGCTTTGGATAACAAACTAAGACTACAGATTTAGGCCGGGTGCACACATGTCAGAAACGGTTGCGGAGCAGGAAACGTTTTATGCAGCAATGTTAGTCTATGCGGCGCAAAAGTACCAGCATTGCACTTGCGATTTACAGTAAGCATTCTGCAGACGCTGATAGTGTTGCATAATATGCAGGCTGGCTGCCAAAACGCACATAATGAAAGTCTATGGTAACGCATATGCATTGTGTTTTTCATGCGTTTTTTAATGCGTTTTTCATTAAAAAGTAAAGATCTGTAATGTATTTCCGCTTGTTGTCTTCCTAGTGATTTGCATAAATTAAAAAAAATGCATACAAAACGCATATCCATTAGCGAACCACAAGCGCATTAAAACGCATGAAAAATGCATCTGCATTAAAAAACACAAACGTAAAACGCACCAAAAACGCAACAGCAAATCGCAAACGCACCATCTGAAAACGTTACTTTTTTACGATATGTCATATGTGAACCCAGCCTCAATCACCTTTTCTTTGGAGCATTGAGCTGCGCATCCTCTCCTGCGCTGCGTTCCGCTTCATCAAGCAGAAGGATCGTGCAGGTCGGGAATGTCTGCTCCGTCGAGCGGAATGCAGGGAGCGGAACGGAGCGGAACATAGCAATGTGAACTTTCCCATCGGGAAAGCATTGCTTCCGGTGCTGCGTTCCGCTCATCGGAGAGGAACGCAGCCTGAATGTAAACCAAGCCTAAGTGACAACCTTGTGGAAGCCTGACATCTCCCTTTTTATTATGCATTTATGTTTATATAGCGCTCACTCATTCCTACAGTGCTTTCTTTGCAGAACACACAGAACATATCAGAGGGCTCCACAATCTAATGTCACTACTATAATCATAAATAGTCATGCATTCTTGCCATTTTACCACTTTTATGTAGTATGAGAGCCAACAGATTTTGATTACTATGAACAGATTGTGTAGGTAAGCTCTCATACTATGTAAAGGTGGTAAAATTGGCCAGTGATTGGCCAATAGAAATTAGATGTGTGTATCTGGCCTAAATACTTTTAGCCATAAACTCTGAACAAGCATCCATATCAGATGTTTTTGACTCACGTCTGATTAGCTTTGTTTCATGTGTGTGATTCAGATACTACTGCAGCCAAAGAGATCAGCAAGACTGCGAGGCAACTGCTAATGCTTAAAGTGGATCCGAGATAAACTTTTACTCATTACATAATTGTGTTCCTTTCATATAGTTTATATGGCATTCCTCAAGCCAAATACTTTTTTGTTTTTGTTTTAATACTCTAATTCCCTATAAACTAAACAAGCCTCACCCACAGCTTTTCAGAGTGCCTTGGCATTTTCAGACAGTAGCAAGGGCTTATGGGAGCTCAGTCTGGGCAGGAGGAGGGGGAGGTGTTACTAGCCAGATATTTCAGAGGCAGGAGGAGGGGGAATTAGGTTTTCACAGGCTGAGGGCTAGAGATGCAGATCAGCTTGCCTGTGTGTAATGTTTACAAACAGAACATGGCCGCTGTCATTGTATCACAGGAAGAAATAATCATATTCAGTTGAAGCTGTTTGCAGCTAGATTTGCTCTTATCTAAACTTTAGATAAGACATATAGACAAGTTACTTGTTATAGTTAGTTTTTCATCTCGGATCCGCTTTGAAGGATACATCCAGACGCATACAGCCGCAGCTCTGCTCTCAGGCAGTATTCTGGGTCCCCTCTGTAGCATCCGCCAACCCGGCCAGGATTCCTGAGCGCCCGGTCGAGGTGCTCACGGTCGCGCTCCTGTAGCGTGAGAGCGTTGTGCGCAGGCTCAGTACTTTAGGTGTACTTTAAGAGCTAGGCTTGGACCTTTGGGAAAAATAGTTTCTTTGTACAATGAGGAAACTATGGATGAAATAGATGACATGTTCATAATTTGTTTGCCATAATTAACCCGCAGACAACTACAAGTGTTCTGTGTTTTTGCATCCATACGCCACAAACGTGTGAAGGCATTTTAGTAAAAAAACGACAGTGTTTTTGTTTCCTCATATACCTGTGCTATGGATGTCTAAAAGGCATTTAGTACAAAGTTTGGTTCAGTGTCAACTTTTTTACTTTACTTAAAATAATATGCACATTATTTTAAGATGATGCAGAATTATGCAAATGTTCCTGCAAATCTTGAAAACGGACCAATCAAATGCTTTCATGGCAAAATTTGATTAGTCCATTTTACAATAGATTTTCATTAAAGGGGTTCTTCATCCTTTAAAAAAAAAAGTTTTGCTTACCTGGGGCTTCTACCGGCCCCCTGCAGACATTTTGTCCCGCATTGGTCCTCAACGATCCTCGTGTCCCCCAGAGCGGATCACTTTCCCATTCTTCGTCTAACTAGATGAACACCACTGCGCCTGCGTGGCAATGGCTGTGCGTGTCCTCGCTCCCGCTCACATCACCGGGAGCATCTAGGACATCTGAGGGGGGCCGATAGAAGCCTCACATAAGTGAAACTTTTTTTTAAAAAAAAAAGGTTAAAGAACCCCTTTAACCCCTTTAATAATTAGCATAATTCTGTATCATAATAATTAGCTCAATCCTTTCAAATTGATTTGCACCTCAATAAACACAATAAGCACAATTCAAACATTGCTGGCACTGATGTGTAAGGTCTTGTTCACATTATAAATCACCAGCGCTACCGCAAGCGCTGAGCGATTTATTGAGCTTTTTTTTTAAATTGCTTTTCCCTGCGCTTTGCGCTTAGAAAAGTGCTTTAGCTCAGCTATAATTTTTTTCACTTCCTGATGTCAGTCAGAAAGGGAACTTTTGTACCCGGAAAATAATAAATACAATTCATAGAAGCGCTCGGGAAATCGCTATGCAAAGCACTTTTTCAAACGCTTTGCGATTTCCCTATACCTTCCATTGAGCCAAAGTGCTCAGAAAATGGTACATGTAGCGCGTTTGCTAGTTCAATGAAATAGAAACACTTACAGTACATGTGAACACTCTCATAGATAATCGTTGTACAAGCGCTTTTGGGGTGATTTCTAAAATCGCCAGCGCTTAAAAACCCCACAAACGCTCATAGTGTGAATGAGCCCTAAAGCTGACCATACACTGGCCTAATTTGCGCCCGTTTCGACAGCAGATTCGATCACTGGGATCGAATCTGCTGCCAATCGTTCGTGCTAAACGCACCTGCCGATCCGTTCTCCTCCCGAAATCGGATCGGTCTGTCGATCGCGCCGTGCGGAAAATTACCATCGATCACCCGCGGGTAGGGAGCGCGTCGCTAGCGGCGGCCGATCCGATCAAGTATACATTACCTGACGCTGGCTCCCGGGCATCTTCTCCGCGCTGCACCGCTCTGTTCCTGTTTCATCCCACCGTACATGAACTTCCTGTGTCACTCCAGTGACCAGGAAGTTCATATAGAGGGCGCTCTATTTGAAATTCCTGGTTACGGAGTGACACCGTGTACGCTGGGATGCGGTGCAGCGCGTAGAAGAGGACCCGGAGCCAGCTTCAGGTAATGCATACGGGGGGGGGGGGGGGGGGGGGAACAGGCGGCAGGAGTAGCTCAACGGATTGTGATCGGTTTCAGGCTGAAATCGATTCACAATCTGTTTGCAGTAAAGGCAGCCATACGATCCCTCTCTGATCAGATTCGATCAGATAGGGATCTGTCAGTTGGTCGATCTAATGGCAAATCGACCAGTGTGTGGCTACTTTAAGGGTTAAGTCTTAGTGGAGCGTCTTCTTGTCACAGGGGATTGGGCACTCATAGCTAATGACTCTCAGTGATAATCTAGATGGGTAGAAGCATGGTAAACATCCAGAGCAGCCTAATCTCCAGCTCTTGTATGTGGAACCCTACATACATCTTAACAGTATTTTTCCCCAGAGCTGACTGAATTTCTGCATAAACCTTCTTTTTATGTAAAAAATTCAGTCAGTTCTGATATAACTATTTGTGAGAACAAGAGTATTCAGAATAGCAGTACAAAGATTTCAGGTTTACATACTGTCAAATCTAATACCTAAAAGCAGCACTATTAGCAGCATAGGCAAACGCAGGGGGGGGACTACAGCTGCCCAGAATCCCCCCTCAGACCAGGGCCAGTGCAGTGTATGGGGACAGGCACACGGTGAGACACCAGAATATCTGCAGGCATCCTGCAGCTCACAGCACTGCCCTCTTTCTTTCCCTGCTACAGTTGACTTTGGATGGAGCAGCAGCGTGTGTACAGAGCATGGAGCAGCAGTGTGTGTACAGAGCATGGAGCAGCAATGTGTGTACAGAGCATGGAGCAGCAGCGTGTGTACAGAGCATGGAGCAGCAGCGTGTGTACAGAGCATGGAGCAGCTCTGGAGAACTTAACAGAGTCAGATATGAGCACAGCCCTGTGCCCTGCTGTGTGAATGCTTCACTTTCCCCTTCATTAGCAATGTCGGCTGTGACAGCTGTCCTCATTATTATCTGTATTCAAACTGCTCCTGATCTATCCTGTTGTCGATCAAGAGCAGATCGGGCACCTAGGAAATAATTGTTAGATCCTGTCAGTTGGACAGGAAATTGCATTATGTGTACCCAGCATGATGCCCTACCATATTATTATACTGTATTGTGCGTGGCTGAGGGAGACCTTTTAGGAATCCCCCCTTGAAAATCCTGGGTTTGCCCTTGAGCAGTACGCTAATGTCAGTGTTTTAGGGCCCTTTCACACTTATGTGTGGCACTGTCAGTTGTGACGCACTACACATTGTGATGTACCACACTCAGAAACACTTTATTGCACAATGCACACAATTTCCTGTGGGGTTAATTGTGTTGGAGTCACCACTAAAACAAACCTTGGTGGTGCATGCTGTGCTTCGGGAATGCTTGCATGAAATTGCGTTCGTGAACACGGTGGCTAGTGTGAAAGAGCCCTTAGGCAAGGCCGGATTTATACTTTTTCTGCCCCTAGGCCAAGTATATTGGGGTTCCCCTTCGATGTGCAGCAGCGCCCCTCCCATTCCATGTGCAGTCCCCTCTTCCCTGTCTATCATCCCTGCACTGCAGACCCTCTCTTTCATGTACAGCTCTCTTGAACATCAGCTTCCCTTCATGTGTTGCTCCCCATTTGCAGCCTTCTCTTTCATATGTAGCATTTCTTCTTTCATGTCCAGGTGCCCCCTGGGGCTGCAGCCACCCAAGGCCCTGGCCTTTGTGGCCTTTCCAAAAATGTGTTCCTGCCCTTAGGCCCATTCTGACCGAATCAATGAGACTTTCCAGCATACTGGCGTAATCATGATGTAACTGAATCTGAAAAAAAATCTCACTAATCGACAAATAACCCACATAAAATAAAATTCTATTAAAGTTTATTCCAAATATACCAATATATATATATATATATATATATATATATATATATATATATGTATATATATATATATATATATATATATATATCTTTACACTGTATTCAGTTTCATAAAAGCTTCACTAATCCCAGATACCTCACGTGTGCAAGCTCACAGCATTCCTGTTACTGCCGGTAGGACAAGAGCATAACTGCTGGTGTTTGCCTATTTTGACTTTAAATGAAACCAGCCAACCCTCTAGCCTGTTTTGGATGTTTGCTTGTTTATTGAACCTTTTCCCAATACACAACATACCACAATTCTTCAACTCTTTATCTTCAGAACAGCCTTGTCAGTCAGCATTCACCATCAGCACTTTCTTTTTTTTTTTTTTTTTTTTTACTTACCACTGCATATTGCAATGAGCAGCACACAAGAGCTCTACAATGCACTAACTAACCCAAGTGAGAGCATGACAATGGCTGCTGTTAGTATAGCAGGCCTATGAGGTGAGCACAACTTTTGTTTTGTGCAGCCTAGTTTGGGAAGGGCCTGAAATGAGCACAAAGCACAGACAGAATTCATTTGTGAGCAATGCCAGCATGAGCAGGGTCATCGCATAACTTGTTTAAAGAGGATCTGTAATGAATAAAATCTTCATTCATAGATTATTTAGTCAGTGTTTGCCCATTGTAAAGTCTTTCCTCAGCCTGATTTACATTCTGACATTTTATCACTGGTGGTAACATCTTTAGTCCTGCCAGGTAATCTGTACGGAATGTTTATTTACTGGAAGTTCTATGCACCGAGGGAGATACGGCTTGCTTGGCAAGTGGAAAAAGCCATTATTTCCCACAATGCAACAAGATTTTCAGACAGAAAACTGTCAGGACCATGGTCATGACATCACACTGTGGGAGGAAACAACAATTGACAAACAACTGTGTTATTTTCTTACTTACCGGCACTGCAGGATCCTGCTCGCTCCTATCCTTCCCTCTCCATTGAGCAGTACGCATAACTGAACAACTGTCTGTACAGTACTCATTCCATAAAATGTTGTCCATACAGTACTCATTCCATAAAATGGATGCTCCATACTGGTGTACTGGTTAATGTCACTGCCTTTGACATGGGAGACCAGGGTTTGAATCCTGGCTAGGGCCAGTACCTATTCAGTAAGGAGTTCAAGGCAAAACTCCTAACACTGCAGGGTGGCCTTGAGCGCGTCCCAGTGGCTGCAGCTCTTGAGTGCTTTGAGTCTGACAGCAGAAAAGCGCTATACAAATATTAGGATTATTATTACTATATTATTATCGTTGGTGTATGAGGCTTAAGACCTAGGGAAAAACGTTTCCTGGCTGCACATCATTGTATTTTGCAAAGGAGACCTTTGTCATTATTCAATGAACTTTTCTCCTGAGATTTCTCCTTGGAAGATAATTTCTCATCTGATCTACAAAACGACTTTATTATTTTCAGACAACATTATTTTCAGTAATAAGAAAACAACAGTATTTTCAGTATTAAGTTGCTTGCTTGGGGCTTAGAAAGTATTTTACTGATCAGAATAGTCCTGAAAGGCATTACAATCAATTGGGTTAATATCGGTAAAACTGCTGTGCGCTGAGGCCAATTTTACCGATATTAACCACCCTGGCGTTCTGATAAGATCGCCAGGGAGGCTGCGGGAGGGTTTTTTTTTAATAAAAAAAAAACTATTTCATGCAGCCAACTGAAAGTTGGCTGCATGAAAGCCCACTAGAGGGCGCTCCGGAGGCGTTCTTCCGATCGCCTCCGGCGCCCAGAATAAACAAGGAAGGCCGCAATGAGCGGCCTTCCTTGTTTTGCTTCCCTCGTCGCCATAGCGACGAGCGGAGTGACGTCATGGACGTCAGCCGACGTCCTGACGTCAGCCGCCTCCGATCCAGCCCTTAGCGCTGGCCGGAACTTTTTGTTCCGGCTACGCTGGGCTCAGGCGGCTGGGGGGACCCTCTTTCGCCGCTGCTCGCGGCGGATCGCCGCAGAGCGGCGGCGATCAGGCAGCACACGCGGCTGGCAAAGTGCCGGCTGCGTGTGCTGCTTTTTACTTGAGCCAAATCGGCACAGCAGGGCCTGAGCGGCAGGCTCCGGCGGTACTGGATGAGCTGAGCTCGTCCAGACCGTTCAGCTGGTTAATGCAATTGATTGTGACATTTGGTAGTATAATATGGTTATGCAAGTAGGGCCATTTCTGGTCATTTTAGTTCCCCAGGCAAGGTATCTTTTGCCTACCACAATCGTTCATGATCCGGACAACACTAATAGACAGGCAACGCGGAGACTAGGAGAGAGTGAACTGTGTGCAGATCTGCAGGCAGCAAACCCAAAGGACCTGCGCCCGAGGGGTCCATTCGACTCTACAGTATGCGGTTCTGTCCCTTTGCTCAGAGGCCAAGAGTTGTTCTTCTCGCTAAAGGAATCAAGCGGAACTCCGCCTTACTCAGGCACATCACAGCGCACCGCCCATGCTAGAGGCACGTCGTGACAGCGGACACGCCCCCCACCAGTGAGAGGCTCTCCAGAACACCGGACGTCACGCTGCTGGCCACAGCCTGGCGGTGCCCACACTACAGGAGGGAAATTGGAGTCTGCAGGCTATCTATGAGCTTCATTACCGTACATCCGTGATTTTGTAAGTGTGTTTTAAACTTGCGCATATTAAATTGTTTGATGGTTTTACACTATGGAGCGCTCTATGTATCTTTTTTAGATCATTGTTTTTTGTTGTTCACCCTATCGGAGAGCGGCTCCTTGATCACCATCTGATATTTCATGCGGTGTGGACTGTCTATTGGAGCGCTAGACATACATTTTTTCTGTACCCTAATCTTGTGAACAGGAAGCTCATAGCCTACAATAATCACTTGAGGTGAATTCTATGTCCTGTTTGTGCACAACGCCAGTCTCTGGCAGGATGTAGCTTTTTATACAACAGAAAACATAAAGTAAGGGCTTGACACAGCCATAGCCAATCCAACACAGTGGGATTTATAAAACGTAGCTTTTAATTTTAAGCCTAAAAATCAAAAAGATCAGTGCATTTAACAAACATGATAAAAGGCCATGTGTCAACATATTGGATGTCAAAATGATGCTGACAGGCATTTTGTGGCCTTGAGAGCGGTTGCTTCTTCAGAGGCAAAACGTGGAAGTTTCAATAGTTGTGACAACAGGTTCAGAAAAGTAAAGTATTGTACATCCACAAGAGATATGCATCAAGCATCCTTTTTGTCTAACCAGAGACCAATGAGTCCTACACCAAAGTTGATCACTGGATGGGTATTAGGTCATAATCACAAAGTAAGTATACAGATGAATAGCTGTGGGCCGTCTGCTTGTCATAGATTGCTGCAGTGGTCCTTATCAATTTTTGGCGTGTCTTGTTGGTACTCCAGCTGTAAACTTCTTTTCAGTTTTTATAGAATTTTCATATACAAAAAAAACCTCAGTGGTTCCATGGAATTTTCTTTACTAGTGTGGCAGCCAATGAGATAAAGTCAGTGATCCTTGCCTCCTTATAAGCCTCTCAGTAAAGTTTTTTACTTTCCTGGTTTCAGGCCTGTTTGTGGTCACTATGCAATAGGACCCCTTTGTGTTGTGCTCTTCACTTTGCTAGTAAACTTGGATGTGTAATGAAGTCCCTAATTGAGCTGGAGTTTTTCATCCATGGTCAATTGCATGGAGTGACATTTCCCTAACAGGGGGGCTTGCTGGGAGTCTGTTGTAATGCAAGTCTGTGGATCTATGCGGAAGTTCTTGTAAAGTGAGTACAAGATCTCAGTAGGGCTTATTAGTAATTTACTGCATTATAATAGAATCAGGTACTGAATGCAGCCAGCTCAACAATGTTGGAAATAGAAGATACCTGTTGTGTTTTACAATGCAGCCTCAATCTGAGTTCTTTACATTGCAGCTCCTACACAATTACCATTAGGTGAATCTGTAGTTTTTCACAACAGGATCCTAGGACTTTGGTTAATTAAACTTTTTCATTTACTTGTTTCACAATAGTTGTTTTCACACCTTGAGAGTTAAATACCCTTCCAGTCCCCAGCAAAAAAAAAAAAAAAAAACATTTACAATTTTTTTCCAGCAGATTCAATCAAAGTGATCAAATCTGCAGGGAATCCATTTCCAAATGGATTTTTACCTAAAACAAGTGAGGCCAATGTACAGAAACTTGTAAGATGCAAAATAAAGGAAATGCTAAAATCGCAGCCGCTTTGAAGTGTGATTGAAGTTGTGTTGCGATTACGTTTTGCGATTTTTGATGCGAAAAGAAACTTATGGAGATGTTATAACTACTTAAGTTTTAGGACAGTTGGTCAGGTTCTCAATAACTTAAGGTAATTTACATCAGAAGGAATGTACTTGTCATTGAGTGCAGTACAATTTTTAAAAGCAAACTGGATACATTTTCAATTCACTGAGGAAACCATAGTGGTAATGTAGAAGTGTTCAGAATGTTCAAATTCAGAATCTTGTCCTGAATTCTTCTGATTACATTCAGACGTTGAATCTTTGCACATGCACAACGCAGCAGGGAGTGTTAACTCTCCCTTGTCACCGCCTCTGTGCGCTGCCCTCCTCACCACGTTCTAGCTCTCCCATACTTCCTTCTTCACTAGGAAGTATATGAGAGTCAGAACACAATGTGGAGCGCAACCGTCAGAGGCAACGACAAGGGTGATCTTCCTCCTTCTACAGAGCACATGTTCAAAGATTCAGGTTCTGATCCGAAGAATTAGGAATGAGGTTCCGAATTAGAATATTCCAAACATGTCAACACTGTTTATTGGTGCCCAGAGATGCCCCAGATTTTCTAAATTCCTATCAATGCTCCTATGACTGTGAATGGAGACATATGGAATGCTGCAAATTCTCCAAAAATGTCCTGATCCAAAAGTCTGAGTTAGTCATGAATGAATATGACCATTATTGTTTCACCATTATTTTTGCATAGATGTCACATTTTTGCGTAAATGAGAATATTTGTGAAAATATATGAGCATAAGAAAACTAATTTTCATTAAACAGATTTTCACTACCATGAGAATATCTGCAAAAATGTATGGGCCTCCATGTGAAAACATATTTTGCCCAATGTGCGTTGAGGTAAATGGGCATAAGAAAACACATTTCAAAGAAGAGTCCCATCGCTCCACCACGGTGGCTCCCCTCTGTGAATTCCTCCACTGGCTTCCTATCCAGTCCAGGATCAGAGAACCTGTGTCTGGCCTACAAATCTGTCCACAAAACCTGCCCGACCTACAAATCCAATCTTACTCAGAGGTACACACCTTGCCGCTCACTTCGCTCCTCCAATGAACTCGCCTGACCACCCCCGCATCACTCAATCCCATGCACGCCTCCAGGACTTCTCAAGAGCTGCTTCAACACTATGGAACTCTACCCTCTCCCCACTAGGGTCGCACTGTCCTTGAACATATTTAAGAAAGCCCTTAAAACACACCTTTTCACCCTGGCCTACCTCCACCACCCCACCCCCAGTGGTGCTCTAAACCTGCAGCTGAATGCAGTGCTGGTCGTAATGGAGAAAGCTACGCTTACGGATCATTACGCGTAATTTTACGCTATTATGCATTACGAAATTACGCTTACGGCATAGACATTCAATTTCGGTACATGTCTATAATTACGCATAGCATAGTATACCGTAATTCGGGTTATTACGTTAAAGGCTTACGCGTAAAATCCTACTAGCAATTAATGCGTAAGGTCATGCTGCCAAGCGGAAAAGTTGACGCATGGATCAATGTTAGGTAGCCGCCGACTTTAAGGGTTAATAGCAAAGCCCCCTTAAGTGCTAAGAGCCTCAAATTTGGAGAATATATTAAGGAGATCAGAAGGAATAAGAGGAAAAATTTTTTTTTCAAAAAGACCTTATAGTTTTTGAGAAAATCGATGTTAAAGTTTCAAAGGAAAAATATATACATTTAAAAACCCGCCGACTTTAACGGTTAATAGCAAAGCCTGCTTAAAATTTAGGAACACCAAATTCACTGGGTATATTAAGGGGATCAGTGGGAATAAGAGGAAATTTTTTTTTTCAAAAAGACCTTATAGTTTTTGAGAAAATCGATTACATTGTAATAACTTTGTTACATTGTAACTGATTAGTATATTTCCGAGGATATTGCGTGGGAACTGGCTTTTAAAGGGACAGGTAAGTATTAATGGTTAATTAAGAATATTAAAGGACTTTTTTCGTGGTTATGTTTTTTGTTCAATTAAAATACTTTTTCTATGTGTTTGTGTGTTTATTTACTTTTAACTCTTAAAGGAAATGGGTAAGGGGTACTACAAGTACCTCTATACTCATTTCTCCTGGGAGGGGGGTGGGCATCTGGGGGACCCCTTTTTAAAGGGGACTCCCAGATGCCACCATGAACCCCTCCCCAGGAAATCGCGGCCTCCACCTCCACCGCCCATCGGAGGTGGAGAAGAGCCCCTTGTCCTTGGATTGGACAAGGGCTCGGAGGGGGAGGGGAAAGCTTGGCTGCCCCTCCCCTTCCGAGACCCCCAATCCATGGACCATGCGGGCTGGTATAGTCAGGGTGCGGAGCCCCACGCGGCCGGTGCTCCGCATTCTGGCTATCCCAGTCTGCATGGGGGACAAGGGGTTAAAGAGGTCTGGGAGGGGGGACCCCACGTCGTTTTTTTTTATATTTCCCACACTCAGAACGAAGTAAGTAAAACTCTTCCCACTTGGGGGAATCTATGAAAATAAAACACTATTGTTACCTGTGCAAAAAAAACTGACATTTTCCGCATTTAAAAGACATTTTCGCCCTTGAAACTTAAAAATCGATTTTCTCAAAAACTATAAGGTCTTTTTGAAAAAAAAATTTTTCCTCTTATTCCCACTGATCCCCTTAATATACCCTGTGAATTTGGTGTTCCTAAATTTTAAGCAGGCTTTGCTATTAACCGTTAAAGTCGGCGGGTTTTTAAATGTATATATTTTTCCTTTGAAACTTTAACATCGATTTTCTCAAAAACTATAAGGTCTTTTTGAAAAAAAAAATTTTCCTCTTATTCCTTCTGATCTCCTTAATATATTCTCCAAATTTGAGGCTCTTAGCACTTAAGGGGGCTTTGCTATTAACCCTTAAAGTCGGCGGCTTTTTTATATTATACGGGAGCGTAATATTACGCGATTACGGCAGACTGTGTAATTTCAATGGGAGTTTACTGTCTTACGCGTAATTTGTTACGCGTAAAACGTAACACTACGGTCTACGCGTAATTAATTACGCGTAATACCGTAACCTTACACGTAACGCTTACGGTGCATTTGTAGTGAATTACGATGCGTAATTACGCTAATGCGTAATTTCGGCCCAGCACTGGCTGAATGTTGACTCTGGTCCCCTCCCTTTTGTGTCCCTACCTCTCCCTCTAGATTGTAAGCCTCGGCAGGGTCCTTCTCCTCATGTCTCCCACCTGATCTCGCACCTCCATCGACGTACACCCATCCTATGGATCTGAGTGAACTCAACTTGCCTACTCTTCATGCACCAATCCAGTGACTAAGCATTTCCTGCACTCATACTGTGCTGTGTGATCTGGTCTGCACGTATTCCTGTACTGTCTTATTGCTGTATGTCACCCCTAAATATTGTCTGTAACTATAACTAATGTCCAGCGCTGCGTAATATGTTGGCACTTTATAAATACAATAAATAAATGTGCCAAAAATACGAGTTCAAGCACATGTTATATAAAAAGTTGAATCCTCCTTTCACCTGATATATGTGTCTGTTTCTCATGGAGTCCAAGTTTCATTAGAGAGTTGCACACCATATGAGAGTCGAGGTGGTGGACCAGAAATGTCCAAAGCAAAAATCTCAGAAGGCCCAAACACTCAGCAGATTAACGGTTATCATTCTGTCATATTCCTTGACAAAGAGGACCCACTGTGGCCCTGAAATGTTCAATGGTTGATTGAATGGACATCTGGCTTGTTATGTTATGAATAAATAACCATTAATCTGCTGAGTGTTCAGACTTTCTGAGATTCTTTCTCATGGAGGGTTCACACTTGTCCTTGTGGAAAAAGTGTTCTTTTTTTTCCGCATGCATGATTTTGTGATGCTTCTAATTTTTTTTTGTACAAACTTTCGTGTGAACGTCTGTAATTTTTAAATGTGTTTGTAACACGCGAATTCACTATGCAAATTCTGCATTAATACCAATGAAGCTAATTTACATGAAAAATTCATCTTATTAACGTCGAAATCACATGCAATTTTTTGTGCAAAGCAAATTCAAAAACAAATTTAAAAATCATCTGCATACCCATTGACTAGCACTGAAACACGAATCACACATTGCACACAAAACAGACCTGCCACAATATTTTTAAACAGGACCTGTGGAACTTCCTATTTTGAGTGAGGTCAGCATGGTGGCGTAGTGGTTAGTTCTCTTGCCTTGCAAGGCTGGGTCCCCAGTCGAGTCCCAGCTTGGGCACTACCTGCATGGAGTTTGTATGTTCCTCCTGTGTCTGTGTGGGTTTCCTCCATTCACTCTGGTTTCCTTCCACATCCCAATAACCTACAGATAAGTGAATTGGCCTCCCTTTAAAATTGGCCCTCGACTACAATACATACACTACACGATATAGATTATAGACATATGACGATGGTAGGGATGAAATTGTGAACCTTTGTGAGGGACAGCTAAGTAAGTAAAGACAATATACTCTGTACAGCGATGCGGAAGATAAATACTACTATATCAATACTAAATAATAATAATTTTGAGTTTGGGTCTACTTTAAGCCTAGTGGGCAGAGGCATTTAAGTGATTTCTTTATGCTCCATTGAATTTTATTAGATTTTGTTGATGTTTGCTTGTTTTGTATAGATAGGTGTACCTGTATTGTATCTCGTTGACCTACAGATCCTTGCCTCCAGTGCATTGAGTAAGCTGAGCAATACAGACCGCATATATCACCCCTATTACGATACAGGCATCAAATAGCCCCAAACACAATACAAACAGATGGCTCTAAATGAAGTGCTTGTTTGGTAGAATCACTTTCCACCTCATTGACTGCCCCACTCAAATGACTAAAGCCTAGTGGGGTGTGTAGGACTCTGTAGCTTCCTATTTGTACTTGATTATCAGATTATTGATTGCCACTGATGATGATTACTGATTACCTAAAATATGGGACTTTGACAAATTAAGATAATCATATGATTGAAGACATTACAATGCTGTTTAAATAGTTTTCAATGTGAAGGAGAGAGACAAATCTTGAATTTAAAAGCTGTAAATGGTTTCAGAATGTACAGGCAAAACCTGAAAAGTTAGAATATCATGTAAAGTCCATTTATTTCAGTAATTCAACTTAAAAGGTGGAACTAATATATGAAATAGGAACCCTTTGCAGGTGTTTTGGATTAATTAGCTGATTAGAGTCTGACACTTTGAGCTTATTATATGGAACATTTTCACAATATTCTAATGGTCTGAGATTTTGAGTTTGGGGTTCTCATAAGCTGTAAGCCATAATCATCAAAAGTATAACAAAGTATAACAAATAAAGGCTTGAAATGCAATGAGGCTATTTCATATATTAGTTCCATTTTTAATAACTTTTGCATTATATTCTAATTCTTTGAGTTTTACCTGTACCTAAGCAGTCTATGTAATATTTTCTAACATCTCTCAGCTCTATAATATTAAAAAGAGGGTTTACAAGGAGTTCGGCTAGGTTCACAATAGTCACATGCATAACACACACATTATGATGCGTTATAATGAGTGTGAACCGCAATGGATACTAGACATAAATAGACTTTAATACAAAGCCTGCATGCAGTGAGTTAGAATAACAAAATCATTTACAAGGCATTTACTGTGAACAGGCCCATAGAATTGTATGGGCAGAGAGTAGAGATAGGCCGAACGGTTCGCCCGTGAACGGTTCCAGGCGAACTTTGGGTGATTCGCGTTCGCCGGCGAAGGCGAACTTTTGCGGAAGTTCGGTTCACTCCCATAATGCTCCATTAGGGTCAACTTTGACTCTCTACATCACAGTCAGCAGGCACATTGTCGCCAATCAGACTACACTCACTCCTGGAGCCCCACCCCCCTTATAAAAGGCAAAGTTCTCCAGCCGTTTTACTCACTCGTCTGCCTACAGTAATTAGTGAAGGGGTAGCTGCTGACAGACTTTGCTAGGGAAAGCTTAGTTAGGCTCTTGTAGACTTGTTAGCTTGCTCTTGGCTGATTGTTATTCCTTAAATAGCACCCAACAACAGCTCCCTCCTCCCTTCCTTCCCTCCTCCAGAGGAGGATGATCTTGTCTTCCAGGGATTTGTAGGATGTCAAAAGCATGCTCACATACATTGGCCTGGAATTGAACCCAGGTCAACTGCTTGGAGGGCAGCTATGCTCACCACTATACCACCAACACTACAGGCTGAAGCCAGCCTAGCTGGCCTGGGAAGGATGAAAAGCTAGGTGGCCATGCAACCATTCCTGCTAACCTAAAGCTTACTTGTGTCTTACAACACATTGGCTTAAGACTTTACCAAATCCAATGCTCCAATATGGGGACGCTTCTCTGTTTGCTGTGTGGTGTCACAGTTCACTCATCTCTTCAACTACAAGAAAGGCCCAGGAGTAGTCTTAGCTACCGTAATATCTATGTTACGGCAGGGCCCTTATTACACTTTCTCTTACAGGGCTATGGAAACCGTTTTGCCCATGTGATAAAACGAGGTGCAAAAATGAAATCATGCCTAGCAGAGGATGGTTTCGATCCATCAACCTCTGGGTTATGGGCCCAGCACACTTCTGCTGAGCCACTCTGCTTACATTTGTATACAATCTTCAAGTTTAAGAAGGGTACATAACATTAGTTGAAATAGTTACACTACAATCTATGTTACAGCAAGGCCCGAACTTTCGCGGTAGGTTTGCAAACCTAAAATCGGAGGTTCGGCCCATCTCTAGCAGAGAGTTGACATGAAGAATTATTCAGCACGGTGAACAGGGCCTAAATCTTTAATATGCATATATTGCTCTAGAGGTTTAGGAATGTAATCAGACTGAAAATAGAAATTGTCAGCTTTCTTATTAAAACTTAATGAGGATGTCCACTTATGCGATCTTTGTCCTAAGCTCACTAATAACTCAAGGTGGCCCTGAACTACTGAGTATTTTGCAGCTAATGGCTGACCAGTTAGAATGACTCTTCTGGCGAATGTAATGCAAACTTGAGTTGTATTGCAATTTTCCTATGCAGCAGTACAAAAGGGCCGTATTTGCTGCATGTGATAATGGGTTAGCATTTGGCAAGTGCTTGCCCAACATCTGAAGCTGGTCATACATGGCTCAGAACATTTCTCACTGTATGGAATGCCAGAACTGCTCCAGCCTTTGGAAGGGGGAACCATCCCACAAGAGGCAATAGAATATATGCGAGAGGTTCGTTTTCATGTCTTACATAAAGAATAATATATTTTATAAAATGCCGGTTGTGGGATCGGTTATGCTGGACAGACAACTTGAGATGTGAGGTCAAGTCTGAATAGGTATCAGAGCAACATTAGGACGTTTAAAAATGAAGAAATGGAGAAACCTAAAGGAAAATGTGATTGTCGTCTGCCAGGCACTTCCATGAATACGGGCATAATATCAGTGACCTTTGGTGATGTTTGCTAAAAAAAAAAGGTGGATCGCCCTGAAGGAGCTGTCCCAAGGCTTCACTATCTCAGTGTGAATGCAGGTGGATTGATCTACTTTCTACTTTGGCACTTTATGGAATTACGAGGACTATAATCTGTGTTTGTTATAATGGTTCTACTTTTGCTAGAATGTTCCTTTAAGAATGTGCCGCCCCTTTTAGGGTATGTTTATGCTAATGATTTGACACTGTGTTTAAATGGGTGTAACAATGTATTATTGAGTGAGCAATTGGAAAAGGTCTGGTGACCGAAATGTCCTGCTATCTTTAAGCTTTGGTATTTAAAAAAGCAATATAAACAGCAGGTTGAGTCCTGGGTCTACTTTGCGAATCTGGTAAAAAGGGTGCAGGAACCCTTATTGCAAAAAAAAGTGGTGCCATAGGTGCCTATGATAAAAGCCAACATTAGTGGCAGAAAACGGAAATTTGGGCGCAAGGCGGAGACCTGCTATGTGGCGCCTGCGGGCACCAACATTTACTGTTT